>NC_063190.1:17916146-17938646 GCF_017589495.1 Alosa alosa | reverse complement strand
GTGTGTGTGTGTGTGCATGCATGCGTGTGTTTGTATACAGGTGTAGGCACAGGTGTGTGTGTGTGTGTGTGTATGTGTATGTGTGTATATGTTTCTTTGTCTACATGTACAGGGACAGTAAACACACAGATTACTATATAATATCTCATACTGTGTGTGTGTTTGTCTAAAAGATATATAACATCTCATACTGTGTGTGTGTGTTTGTAAAGAGATGACTGTATAAGATCTCGCACCTGTGTATGTGTGTGTGTGTGTGTGTGTGTGTGTATGTGTGTGTGTGTGTGTGTGTGTGTGTGTGTGTCTGTGTGTGTGTGTGTGTGTGTGTGTGTGTGTGTGTGTGTGTGTGTGTGTGTGTGTGTGTTTGTGTTTGTGTGCGCGCACGACGTGCATGTGTGTGTGTGTGTGTGTATAGAAAGCCGAGAGATGACTGTAAGAGGTCTCGTACCTGTGTGTGAGTGGGAGGAATGTTCCTCCTGCCGTAGATGCCCAGGAGAGCGTCGCTGGCGAGGGACACATTGAAGCGCACATACTCGGGATGGTGGATCTTAATGTGGAACCTCCAGAACAGGCCAGGAGGGACGGTCTGCATCAACTGCATGCCGATGTCCACTTCACCTCGGTCTATGGCACGGCCCCTCTGGAACACCTCTTTATCTAACACACACACACACACACACACACACAGGAGCTAATTATTCTTTGCTGATAACCTCTGGTGTCAGCTCACCTGCTGTGCAACACTGCATGGTGACTCTTTATTGATTCCATGCTCTCTTCTTGACTCAGGTGTGTGTGTGTGTGTGTGTGTGTGTGTGTGTGTGTGTGTGTGTGTGTGTGTGTGTGTGTGTGGTGTGTGTGCATGTGTGTGTATGTGTATACGTGTGTGTGTTTGTGTGTGTTTGTTTGTTGCATGTGTTTGGATGTGTGCAGGCATACAGGTGTGTGTATATGTGTATATGTACTGCATTAGTCTAGAGGAATACGCCTGGATTCAGGGAAAAATAGGGCGGGGGGAATGACTCTGATTTCGAACATAGCTTTTTTCTATAGTCAATCGGGGAGAGGGGGCAGGACTTCTGAGTATGCACAATCACATGTACTGGGTGTTTCATGAAAATACCGCTGACAGCGCACTAACAACGATGGCGTTTAGTTTGCCTTTGTAGCCATCTCTGGCTAGCTGGTCAGCCACAACCGGCTTGATAGGCGAGGCTTTTGCCAAACTCCGTTGGCAAGCAGACTAATACGTCCTGTCCTTTGCTTAGGCAAATGGGACAGCCATTTTGCACTGGTTTCAGTAGGCACTTCAGTAGGAAGGGAAATCAGTGGGCGTCTCTGAAAGTAGGCTTCTTCCGGTTATGAAGGTTTTGGCCCAGAAATTTGTTCTGCATGCGAGCTTCTGGGTACCCAGATTATTACTGCATATGTGTTTGTCTGTATGTGCGTGTCTAGGTAGGGTGTGTATAGGCCCACATGTATATCAATATGTATGTATATATGTATGTGGGACTAAGTGAGCCTGTGTCAGTGTAATGTGTAAGGAATGTATGTCTGGACAACAGAACACTAGGTGGGTGTACATGGACACTTTTATTCCGATTAGAATCGGAATAATAGCTCAATTGGAATAGAAATGACACATATAAACACCTTGATCGAAATAAAACTGCCCATCCGATTAGAATTTTAATCAGAATGAAAGAGGTGGTCTATTCCGTTCTTATTCCGATTGAACAGCCATGTATACTGTACGGTCAATCAAATTGCCAGCTGTAGCTTCTCAAGCAAAAGCAAAGAAGCAAGGGCTATTCCGATCAAAGATTTTAAAGCGCTTGAGGGAACCTGATCGGAATAGAACGTACCCCATGTAAACAGATGGCATGGAATTTTCATTTGGAATAGTTTAATCAGAATGACAAAACAACTCCCATGTACATCTACCTACTGTCTCAAACAAAGTGACGCCCCTAAACCCACCTATCCAGGTGACATTGGAAATCCACTTTCTTTTCTCTTTTTCGAAAAAAATCCTTGAACACTGATAGCAAGTACAGATCAGAGTTGTCTTAATTTACTTTATCTCACAGTCTAAACACAACCGTGACTGTTAAGCCTGGTGGCAAGCTAAATTGGTGGCACACAAGCTACTGTTACCACTCACGGCTAATATTGACAAAGAGAAACACTTCTTGCTATTGATTGTTGGAGCTCAGGCTGCGATGGCATATCTACTATTGCTTGCTGACAGGTACTCCACACTCATTAAAATAGAAGAAGAAGAAGAAGAAGAAAAAAGTCACAAAGAACATTAGTGAGGAAAAGTCTAGAAAAGAGACACATTTTTAAAAGTGTCTGACATAAAAGAAAATGGATTTTTCCAGCCTCAGGGTTCAGATGAAAATGCCATTAACGCACTAATCCATTGACACACAAATGAAACATCTTTGCAATTAGTCACTGTTTTAATGGGCTATAGGAGCAGGAAAGAAGTGTGTGTGTGTGTGTGTGTGTGTGTGTGTGTGTGTGTGTGTGTGTGTGTGTGTGTGTGTGTGTGCCTTTGCCTGTAAAAAATGTCTCACATGTATGTGTAAAAATATCTGACATATTTTCTATTGTTATAGTTTTTCACTGCTGTTTTGGCACATTTTAATGTACAAAACAGTCAGTGTATTTCTCAAAATAATTGGTACATACAGTATACAGATAAACATGATGAGTCTGCATCTGCTAAACGTGACCTGCTCAAAACCTTCAGTTTGTATCTCAAAACGAAATAATCATCTAAATGATTGTGTCAGGGCCACCAGAATGAAAACTCATTTTGTCATTGTACAACAAAGGAAGTCAAAATGCTAAGGCAACTAAGTCAAAATGCTAAGGCAACAAAATGCTAAGGCATCTTCACTGACACTAATTGATCACCCTACCAGATCACTTTTACCAACTCACTGTATACAGTGGTGTGGTAGTGTATTCTACAGTTGTGGAGAGGCAGTAGTAGTAGTGCAGTACTGTAGTAGTGGAGAAAATGATGTGCACAAGTAGCACCATACTGTGGGGGTTGAACAAGTAGTTTGGAGAATTCGGTTAATTATGAGTTCAAAAATGTGCCAAAGCAATAGACAAAAAACTGTAATAAAGAATTAGACAGCTTCATGTTTAGCTTAATAGCATTTGCTCCAGGCAAACGAAAGAAGATAGAGTAGAGTAGAGAGCCTGGAACAAAAAAGATCAGTGTTTATGCGCCTCGACATGTGAGTGCATGCCCATATGTCAAGACTAGCGGGCAGAGAGATACTGGCACTGAGGACGCGCTGGTAGCTGGAGGAAGACCAAATGTTTCACTAATTACAGTCTGTGTCCCAGGAGCCTGTGGTCCATGTGGGTCCTGGGGGGGTGGTTCCCAAAGCAGGTATATACAGCTACTAAGATCTGTTGCGGTTTACACTCCGACATGATGGAGAACTGGTCGCATAACAGAACCAGAAACACAGCCTACAGTATGATTACTCTGAATTTTAACAAGGTAGGGGTGGCACTAAGGATATTATTGTAAACATTGCCTGTGAGAATCTAGCATGGAGGTGAGGAGATTCTTTGCCAAAGCCTGTACACGAAAGAAAACTCCCTACTGACATTTCGAGTCCTTCATATTTTGAGGTTTTTCTTATTTCGATCACCAGTTCTCTGGCTAAATGAGAAATTCTGCTTTGTGAAAATACCTCCACAGCAGGAGCGCCATTAAGGCCATTGAGTGCCACTCTAGATTTCCCGCCAGACTTAAACAGCAACAGGGGCACAGCAACAGACCGAGTTTGTTTAAGCTCATACATTAATTACATGCCAATCAAGCGCATGTGATTACGCAAACACAATAATCCCGACAACAAGCCTGCTGCAGGATCCTACGGACACAAACACGCAATACAGATGGAGATATGGAAGTATCCCAGTGCACTCTTAAAAAGGCTAAGTAAACCAAATAAAGCACAGCTGTGCACATTAACACAGTGCAAGGTCACAAATATTATATTTTTCCCTATGGGCCTCTAATACCTATGTGTTATTAGCAGGTGAACATGAGCGACAATTTACTTCCCACAGTATGAACAAAAGGTACACCTACGCCCTGTATGAATTCATGAAGCCAAGGACGTGTTCTGCTCTCATTTGGTCTAGCCCTCTACTTTAATGAATCTTAGCTTTTCATGTCAGCCAAACAGTCTCTAAATATAACGTTATTTGTTTATTTATGGTCTATGGTTTATTTTTGGCACAGAAAGGAACAAAAATAGGCTGCTGTTTGTATATAAGATGCTAGTACTTGCTACTCATTATTTTCAGCATTTAAGAAATCTGAGGGATGAATTCTGACAAGAATATTTTAGCACGCTAAAAGGACTGTTTTGTTAAGGGGTTGCCAGTATAGAGAAAAAAATATGCTCTATTTTCAAGTCAAGTTATTTTCCTGGCTTTATCCAGCCATGTTTGCTACTCCATGTTACCACTCAGAGTAACTCTCCATCAATGTCACACATTTACACATGCAAACAAATCAGTTTTTCTGCCAGTCTTCCAGAAGGTCCCTCACAACATGCTCATGGACTACGCTTTAACTGGACCCAAAGGGATGATCTGGCTCAATCTCTCTGTCACACAATGGTTCTGTTTCATGACCAACAGTAGACCTCAGGCTTGTGCAAAATTCCAACAGTACACAATGTTGAGACAAGATGAAAGAAACTCAGTGTCTGGCAGATCCTGCAGTACACTACTGGCCAGCTAACACAGTTAGCATCGAAATCAAAACATCCAGAACCACTCACACAACATTCATCTTTCCTGACATGCCATCAGTCAACCACTGACACATTATCACTTATCACTTGTGCTCCACTCCCTCACTGGGTGAGGTCCATGCTACTCTCCTGCCTTTCAGGTCAGATCGAAGAGAGCTCAGTCCAAACCCCGAGACCGGCCTTTGCATTCAGCATCTCCCAAGCAGGATGGATGTGTTGGGAGAGAGTGCTGAGAATTCGTCCTTTTCACAGGAGATTCATTACAGTTAGGAAGAATGGAAGATTGATGGGGTCACTTCAATATTTTCATGACTGATTTGATTTGGATCTCCTGCTCGGCCTCTTCCCTCGGAGCGGACAGGAATTCCCCGTCCGACTGGGTTATGGAGGCCGAATTGGATTATGGGATTGGATTAGAGGCAGGAGGGGAAGTGAGTTAGGGGGCCTGATTGGGATGTGGGCTCTCAGGTCCGGGCTCCCGGGGGCCTCCGGCTCTTATTACACTCCCTCTAAAACCCACATGTTTGTCTTCATTTCAGCACACACACACACTCACACACACACATACACGCACGCGTGCCACGCGCTTCGTGCAGCAGACAGATGGGGGACATTCCTTTCATCCTGACATAATCATGACCTGGAACGTGCTGGTGCATGAGCACACACACATAAACGCTCTGTCTCTCACACACACACACACACAAGTACACAGAACAACACATCATTTGTCCTTTCACACCACTACCCATCCACACTGTCAGCGCCACATGATGCATCTCTTTCTATTAGTGTCATTCTGTTACCCATAGAGTCTCGTCCAGACTGTAGACATGTCTGTATGTGTAGGTGTATGGGCGGGGGGAGGTTAAAGTACAGGTATAGGTACAAGTGTGTGATAAATAAATACTGAAAACATTTGTGTGTGTGGTGGGGGGTGGGGGGGTGAAAGTACAGGTGCAGGTGTGAGATATATATGTTGTATATATGATATATATTACCTCTGCCTGTGGCATTGACTCCGGCAGGGGGAAACGGGGGGAAGCTGATACTCAGTCTGTCCTCAACTCCGTCTGCTTTACTCAGGCCATTCTCATACAGGGGGGCGTCCGCTGACTGCAGGTGCCACGTCAGACCAAACAGGTGCACTACTACAGGAGGACACAGAGACACAAAGACACAAACAAAAACAAACAAATAAACAAACAAATAAGCACAGGAATCAAAGTGGTTTGAACTGATGCTGCATTAGTGCTGTAGCGTGCAGTATTTTAGCTAGGAAGGTTGAATTTAGAGAGCCAGAACATCAACCAGAGGTCTGACATAGTCTTACTTTAATGTTCCCGATGTAGTGTAGAGGCAAATGCAATGAACCAGAAACTAATCAAGCACAATCAACCCCCCCACACACACACACACACATACAATCTATTAGATTAGGTGCAAACAAATTAGCATTCCCTATTCAGGCTGTTTATAGGCCCCTGGGCCCTCTTTAAAGAGGTGGTGATATATTTGTAGTGTTTTCACTGGGACAAAACCCAGCTACTTCAGAAATTGCTGCTGAATTCTCAGCAACGAATGGAAGTGAATCTAGCCCACGCTAGCATCTGTTAAACCTGAGTGAAAACATGCCATCTAGGGTGATTGCTTCAGCTTTTATCTTTAAAATGGAGCCAGGGGCATTAAAATGAGTGACTGAGGACTTTATGTTTTCTGCCACCATAAATCAGGAGAGCCATTCTTCCTCATCTAATATAGTATTAATGATGTATTGCCATTCCAGAGTGTGGAGAAGCTCAGCGAGGTCTCTCTCTCACACACACACACACACACACAGACACACCCCACTCCTAGTTAGGCTAAGAGAGAGCCCTGAGCACACCTGAAGCTAGAAGTTAGAGTTTCATCTCTGCTTAAAAGATTCAACAGTGTACGTGTTTAATCTGACTCACTCATTGTGTACAGTATGTGCATGTGAATGTGTGTGTGTGTGTGTGTGTGTGTGTGAGTGTGTGTGTATGGGGACAAGCATGTGTGTGAACATGTGTCATTTGACATGGGGAATGGTCTCAAATGACAGGTTGTGCATCAATATTTGAACAACAACCAAAAAAAAGAGGGGGGAAAAAACGTGACCAGCGTTCTCCAACAAAGGCAACGGCAGCCTTTAATTCATTCTTTCTCCTCCATGGCTGAAACCCAGTGTGGGTAATCAAGGCAGCGCAGCTCTAGGGGTGCTCACTTTCTGTCCTTCCATTTTTTAAACTCTCTTTTTTTTATTATTATTCGCAGCTGGCGCTGAGGGGACGGCTAATTAGGAGGAAAAGTAGTCCAGGTCCATTAGCATGTGCTTTCCATATTCAGCAGCCCAATAATTGATAGTATCTGCTTTTTTAAAATGGCGCAATGTGTCTAATGATGGCGCTGCAGCGTCGCCGCGGTGCTGGGAGGGAGAGGCGAGGGGGAGCCATCATGCCCCCCGGCTCTGGGCCTCATCTTTTACAATCAGGCACTCTCCAAGCCAGCTGCGCGCGTCGCTGGGCGCCTTGTGCTGTTAAATGCAGACAAAGCGATGGTGAGAAACATTGCACGAGGCAGGTGTGTGTGTGTGTGTGTGTGGATGCATATGTTGATGTGTGACACCGTGGAGAGGTGGGTGTTTCGTACATGCCTGTGTGGCAGAGACGGTGTGTGCATGGTGTGGCGCGGGTGCGGGTGAGCGTGTGTGTGGTCCCCACTAACTTGTCCTCTGCAGGACCTCCACGTCTCCTCATGGCCCCCAGGGGTCTCCGACCTCATAAGGAGCCGGGGTCCAATTAAAGGCAATAACAAAGAACAAACTCACGCCCTCAAAACACCGCCCTGAGCTGCTGCATGTTACCCAATTATTCCATATCAATGACTGCTATCTCTGACATGCGGCGCCGTAAAGCAGTCAATGTGGCGCCCGTGGAATTAAATCACAGATTCAATCACGCCGCGCGTGTGATGCATGAGGCACAATTAAATCACCGTTACGGTGAGGCCCACCCTCTTCTCATCTCGCCATGGTCCTTCTATCCCCCTCTCTGCTGATTCCTCTTTTACTCTTTCATTTAAAGCTGCTCCACTACTGCATGTGATGGAAATGGCTTAAAAGGTTAATAAGGGTTAAACACACACAATACTGTTACACTATATCATATCAGTATGTCAGCGTGAGCGAGTGGGTTCATAATGTGGGTGGGTGGTAGTGTGTGTGAATGTGGGTGTGTGGGTAGGTGGTAGTGTGTGTGTGTGTGTGTGTGTGTGTGTGTGTGTATGTGTGGGCGGTAGTGTGTGTGTAGGTCTCAGGTGATGTAGGTGGTCCATGGTGGGGGTTGCTTGCCTATGTGAAATGCAGATGGGATTGGGTTCACAGTGGGTGCCAGATAGGATAAAAGTCCTCTCTATCTGTCTTTGTTCCCTCCACACAGCTGATAGCAGAACCGTGTTGGCATAGATGGCACACAGGCCAGAGCCTGGCAACGCTGAGGAGAGGAGACCGAACTCACCAATGATTCACCCGGCGAGGCAGGAAGCCCATTACTCTGACTGATGGGTGGCTGAATGATTTGGGTCATCTTTAACACATTCAGTCTCACCCCAACCCCCCCCCCCATGCACACACACGCCATTAAATGATTTCTTCAGCAGCGCAGTGTTGAGACCCAAGGCGCTGCTGAAGAAATCATCCCTAGGTTAAATGCTATTTATGAAAATGCTTGTCAAAAATTCATAGGAAATGCCCATTTAAACCTAATTCATTTGTTATTTCTGGGCCAGCAGAGAAATCATTCCAGGTCCGGGCAGAATGGGCAAACCGCATTACACTAAATAACCCCAAAAATAAAGCCAAAATAGTAACTCTGCTCTCTTGTTACAGCTCCAAATGAAATCCTTATTAACGGTGACTCTGCTGTTCTGGTGTGCTTTGTTGCTTCCTGATATATAAAGCGCCACAACAGCAAACAAAAGGTCCTCATTTGGTCCTCATCCAGAGTTGAGCGTCGTCTCTGTTTAAGCCCCAGTGTGTGTCCCATAACCATCTGAGCGACTCTGCTGCTCCCTACTGCCCCCTCTGGCGTCGCTCAGCCCCTGCGCCATCGATCCAGACACTCCTGGGCCTCTCACAGCCCCTGCCAGCCGCGGCTGCCGGTGACACTTCTCCTTTACACCGCCCTAATGAAGTGCAACAAAAATCAAAAGCCTTCATTTTCTCCCCGGGATAAGACCTCTCTATCTGAAGTCACAAAGTCACAGTCTGTCAATACACACCTCGGGGGTGGGGGAGATGGAGGGGAGGAGGGGTGGGGGGTGGCTGGAGCCCAGCGAGGACTATGAACTACTACAGCACTCAGAAAGTCCATAGAGAAAGTGCTCTCATAACAGCTATACTTTCACTTCTCTTTCTACAGTACATGCAGTATAGAGTAGCCTAGTGGCACTAGTGTCAGCACAGCATTATGTGTGTGTGTGTGTGTGTATGTATGGTGTTCACTATAACACTCCAAACAGCCACAAGAAAGGAGTGCGCATGGTGTGTGTGTGCATGCTGTGTGTTTGCATGTGTGTGTGTATAAGAACAGTATATATATACTCTTTTGATCCCGTGAGAGAAATTTTGTCTCTGCATTTATCCCAATCCATGAATTAGTGAAACACACTCAGCACACAGTGAACACACAGTGAGGTGAAGCACACACTAATCCCGGTGCAGTGTGCTGCCTGCAACAACAGCGGCGCTCGGGGAGCAGTGAGGGGTAAGTTGCCTTGCTCAAGGGCACTTCAGCCGTGCCTACTAGTCGGAGTTCGAACAGGCAACCCTCCAGTTACAAGTCCGAAGCAAAAACCAGGAGGCCACGGCTGCCCCTGCGTGTGTGTGTGTGTGTGTGCGTGTGTGTGTGTATGCATGCAGCTGAGAACAATCACAGTAATGACTTTGAAAAAGGAGGGTTGTCTTTCCATTGTCTGAATGTATGATATTTTAGAGCATGGAGGGTAGTTAATTAGATTTGGGCCCCTCGGCAAAGGACAATCACTGTATTGAGAAGATGGGGGAGTGAGGAAATGGGCTTGCATGTGTATAGCTCATAGTGTGTGTGTGTGTGTGTGTGTGTGTGTGTGTGTGTGTGTGTGTGTGTGTGTGTGTGTGTGTGTATGCGTGCGTGCGTGTGTGTGCATGTGGTGCTCTAGGCTCAATGTGACACACTAGACAATAAGTAAATTATAAATATGAGACTATGACAGCACCTAAGCAATACACATTTTCCCCTGTGGAGTGCCAATATGGGTCTCGTCATCACTCATTCATATGGCAACACGTGTGTCACAGTGTGTGTGTGTCTGTGTGTGTGAGCATGCGCTTGCATGAGTGTGTGTGCGTGCACATACAGTAGGACTGGGTGTGTGTGCATGCCTTTACTTGCACAAGCCTGTTTATTTGTGTGTGTGTGTGTGTGTGCGTGTGTGTGCGTGTGTGTATGTGTGAGTGAGCATGTGTGTGTCTGTGTGCATGTCTGTGTGCTCAAATGTGTGTGTGTGTGAGTGTGGGTGTGTACTGTATGTGTGTGTGAGCATGTGTGCGTGAGCATGTATCTGTGTATGTGTGTGTGTGTCTGTTTCTGTGTGCGTGTTTGTCTGTGTGTGTGTGAGTGTGGGTGTGTATGTGTGTGTGAGCATGTATCTGTGTGTGTACTGTATGTGTATGCATGTGTGTGTATCTGTTTCTGTGTGCGTGTCTGTCTGTGTGTGCATGTCTGTGTGTGTCTGTGAGTGTGTATGTGTGCGTGAGCATGTATCCGTGTGTGTGTGTGTGTTTGTGTGTCTGTTTCTGTGTGCGTGTCTGTCTGTGTGTGTGCTTGTCTGTCTGTGTGTGCATGTCTGTGTGTGTGTGTGTGAGTGTGGGTGTGTATGTGTCCGTGAGCATGTATCTGTGTGTGTGTCTGTTTCTGTGTGCGTGTCTGTCTGTGTGTGTGTGCGTGTCTGTCTGTGTGTGTGTGTGTGTGTGTGAGTGTGTGTCTGTGTGTGTGTGAGTGTGGGTGTGTATGTGTCTGTTTAACTGTGGCTTTGCCTCTTTCCCTCTACTTGCGTTGCTCATCACTCACGGTTGGCCTCGGGGCTGTGTTTTCATCCTGACACTGTAACCCCCTGTTCATGCCCACCAGCTTTCATGCATCTCTCGCACGGCTAAAGTGAGCAGCCACTCGCCGTCGAACCCCATTCCGCGCATGTTTCTCCAGCATGCCTGAGACAGCTCCAGAGATTCGAGTTGAGTGTCCGCTTCAGAAAGTGTGTGTGATGTGTGTGCGAGGCAATGACACCGTCTATTTGCTAATGGTTCATCAGTTGTGACTTAATATTAAGGGCTGATCTCAGAACAGATGTCTCCCTTTTTCTCTCTTGCTCCCTCTCTCTCGCCTCCCACATATCTCTCGATCTCTCTCTCTCTCACTCCCTCCCTCCCTCTCTCTCTCGCTCACTCTCTCGCCCCCCTCATATCTCTCCATCTCTCTCTCTCTCATTCCCTCTCTCTCTCTTGCTCCCTCTCTCTCTCACTCCCCCCATATCTCTCTCCATCTCTCTCTCACTCCCTCTCTCTCTCTCACCCCTCATATCTTTCCATCTCTCTCTCACTCCCTCTCCCTCCCTTGCTTCCTCTCTCTGTCTCTCTCTCTCTCTCTCGCCCCCTCATATCTCTCTCCATCTCTCTGTTCTTTCTCTGATGCTCTGTACTGACAGATTGCGATGTGTGGGCTGAGTGTTCATGAGACTGCTTCTGTGTTCACCAGTCATCCTCTGTGGAGAAAAGTCAAATCTCTGATGCATTCCACAGTCTGTGCAGATTATTAATTCACATATATCACAACAAAATGAAAAAAAAAAACAGGAGCATATTTGTTTAATTTGTTGTTTTGACCACATTGAAAAACAATATTGGTAACATTCATTTTCAAGGAAGCAGTCTTTTTATGTCTTTTTGACAAACAATCCAAATATTAGTCCAGTTATTGAATTTCACAGCCTCCACACAGTAAAGGCATCATCAATGCAATGCATCATGTATACAGTATGTGACGGTGTGTTCTGTGTTTGAGATCTCTATGGCATCTCAGCACAGATATAAAAGAAGTTCCTAATGGTTCTATGTTTCAGAATGGAATCAATCCAATTAATATGTTGGAATTTTACATTAGTTGTGAGGTGGCGAGGACACACGTACAATCCCATGACATTAATATTAATATGAGTGTTTCGGAATTACACTTTTTTTGTTTTCCACTGAGAAGCAAAGCATGTGATTATATGGAAGGACTGGGCCACAATTATGTCTGTATAAATTTCCTTGGATAATTTAGGCAAAACAATCGGTACAAAATACACTATTGCAATAAATAAACTCTTTTAATTTCTTATTTTTTCCAAAAGTGTTGACACTAATCTTCAGGAGGCTACCAAACGTTCTGAGAGTGTACTAATTTCTGTGGGTCCATGTTTGACAGTTTGACACTTCATTCTACAATAATGGATGCTGAGAGAATAGAAATGTATTCTACTAATACCTCTCTCTCTCCCCCTTGATTCCTGCTCTGCCTTAATGACATTCATACCCTTGTCCCTTAATGGGACAAACGTGTTAATCACATCCGGCCAAACAAACCGAAATGAACATAATTAACATATCAGTTATCATTTCTGTGAGTGCACTAATGACTCTGTGACCATTAGCACACAATTACACAAACTCATAGCAATTCAGCCTTGGGATTGGTGGGGATTTGCAACTGTGGTGGATGATGAGGAATTGGGGGGTTATGGGAAATGGAGTTCAAAGCTGTTTCTTTGAGCTGAAGGGGTTATGAGAGGGTTACATACTATGACTGATGGCATTACGTCTTTAGTGAGGCAATACGATTCTGCGGAGGAAATTAGCATTCATTAGATAATTGGAAGTCTTGCTTGTGTGTGTGTGTGTGTGTGTGTGTGTGTGTGTGTGTGTGTTTGTGTGTGTGTGTGTGTGTGTGTGTGTGCGTTCATGCGTGCGTGTGTGTGTGAGTGAGAGAGAGAGAGATGTGTATGAAAGTGTGTGTACAGTGTGCGGGTAACGGATGCCAGCGAAGCTTAGCTGGGTGCTTTGTGGAACGCTGGTAAACCACCCTCACTGCGCAAGAGTGTTGTTGATACGCGAGCCAGTAGCCTGGGCTATTGGCTCAATTGTTAGCTGCCTCCCAACCGAGGTGCTGCTGTTTCCCGGGTTCCGGTGCAGGGTTGAATCACAAGAGGTTCAACATAACGAGGTTACACAAGCCCAGCGCATATTTGGGACGCGTAGTGTGCGATGTCTACATGTAAAACATGCTATCTGAGGATTACAGCCTTAGTTAAAGTGAGGCAATTTATTTTTGTCAGTTGATATTTCAAATATTGTATCCGTGCAGGGAAAGCACATGAATAATAAAATATCAGCCACGATGCAGATGTCGTTAGGTATGAGAACGATTTACAATCCCCTGCCCCCTCAAACACCAACACGAGATGTATATGTGGAGGCATAGACTCTCTCTCTCTCTCTCTCTATCTCTCGTCATCTGTCTGATGGCCTGTCTGTTTATCTGTCTCTCTCTTCCTGACGGTCTTTCGGTCTATCTGTCTCTCTCTCTCCCTCTCTCTCTCTCTAACACACACACAAAAACACACACACACTGAAATACATAGAGTATATGCGAACAGATACATCAAGGCTGCTTTGGGGCCATCTAACAATAAGTCACACGTTAAGCTATGGTTTGGATAGGTTTAATGCACACAACATGTTTAAAGCACACACATGCATGCTCACGCACGTGCAGACACACACACACACACACACACACACACACACACACACACACACACACACCGGTTGCGGGGCTGGCTGGCTGTCTTTATGGTGAGTGTCTCATTAGGGACCGGGCGAATGCAGAGTCATGGCGTTTGAGTAATTTGGGGGTTTGTGGCTCCGAGGTGGAGGGGGGGAAAAAGGGGGGGGGGGGAGGGGGGGGTGTGGACTCATCCATCTGCCTCTCTCCTCTGTTTCCTCACACCCCCATCGATCGGGACCGGCTCAGCCCACGCCGCAGGCCATCTCCTCAATTAGCCATATAACACACACACACACACGCCAAGATACACAGGCATCACAAAACATTATTACATACACATTAATATTACATTACATCATCATCACACACACATATACAAACATACACAGACATGCATGCATGCGTGTGTGTGTGTGTGTGTGTGTGCGTGTATGTGTGTGTGTGTGTGTGCGTGTGTGTGTGTGTGTGTGTCTGCGCGTCTGTGTGTGTGCGTGTGTGTGTGTGTGTGTGTGTGAGTGAGCAAGTGTGAAGGTTACCACGCTCCTATTTCGGTATCCATTATAAGATCAGTGGCACTGGGACAGGGGGGGACAAGGTCTCCCTCCTCATCATCAATCCATCCAATCAATCCGCATCGATACATTAGCAGGGAAAGTGCAGAGTGGGACTTTAATTCTGCCTGTCAAAGGGAAGAGGGCTTTTTGGAGGGGGTGTTGGGGTGGAGGGGTTGTCGGGGGTGATGAGCCCGGAAGCATCAGTATCTGCCATCGCAGGGATTATTCTCACTGACTGATCATACTGACGCACTCGGGAGAGAAAACACGACGAGCACAACAATCACCGTGGAAAACAACAAGCACCTCGCCTTGTGCCAACCTGCAATGCATCTGCAAAATGGCAACAAAGGAAGCGAGAGAGAGGGGAGATAGGGATGGAGAGAGAAAGAGAAAAAGAGAAAGAGAGAAAGATAGAGATGGAGAAAAGAGAGAGGGAGAGAGGAGAGAGTGAGAGAGGTGGAGAGAAGAGAGAGAGAGAGAGAGAGAGATGGAGAGAGAAAGAGAGACAGAGAAAGAGAGAGATGGAGAAAAGAGAGAGGGAGAGAGAGGAGAGAGAGAGATGGAGAGAAGAGAGAGAGAGAGAGAAGAGAGATGGAGAGAAGAGAGAGAAAGAGAGGAGATGGAAAGAACAGAGAGAAATGGAGAGAAAGAGATGGAAAGAAGAGAGCTAAGAGAGAGAGAGAGATGGAGAGAGAAAGAGAGACAGAGAAAGAGAGAGATGGAGAAAAGAGAGAGGGAGAGAGAGGAGAGAGATGGAGAGAAGAGAGAGAGAGAGAGAAGAGAGATGGAGAGAAAGAGAGGAAGAGAGGAGATGGAAAGAACAGAGAGAAATGGAGAGAAAGAGATGGAGAGAAGAGAGCTATGAAAGAGAGATAAAGAGGAGAGATGGGGAGAAGAGAGAGAGAGAGAGAGAGAGAGAGAGAGAGAGGAGAGAAAGGGAGGGGAGTTAAAGAGAGGATTAGAGATAGGAGAAAGAGAGATGGCTAGGAGTCAGCCAGTGAGTAACAAAGAGAGAGAGAGAGAGAGAGAGAGAGAGAGAGAGAGAGAGAGAGAGAGGGATAACTTATTCCCCTTGCGCTGTGGCATTGGCATACAGCATTACTTGAGCTCCGCATTTCATCTCCTTTTCCACCCACACGGGTCTCGCTATTCTCCCAGCCAGAGACACACCAAAGAAGATGAAACAATTGAATCCAGCATTATTTTGTCACTTGTCTGTGGCCATCGTTTGACTCATCAGTCAAAGACAAACTTCAAAACTTTTTAGCAATGTTCTTTCGCACTGGTTAATACTGAATACTGAAAATATTTGAAATGCAACTGACCTCGGCAATCACATACATACCATAAGAAATACTTACAACTAGCCTTGCTAATTCTAGCATTTATCACCTGACTAAAGCTGACACTTGACTGTATAAAAACAGTACTCCGTGATGCACTTGTTCTCATTGTACTCTACCCTAATGTTTTAAATTGTTCTAGAATTGTTGGGAGAATTGTTTTAAAAAGCTTTAAACTGTTTACCATGTTGTAAGTCGCTTTGGTTTAATTGCGTCAGCCAAATGTAATGTAAAATATGAAGCGTATGCTAGAAAGCAAATGTGTGTTGGGATATGAAACCTATACTGCAGGCGGTTGTATCAGTGTGATCTGTAAGGTGTGTTGGGATAACAATCCTAAACTGCAGGCAGTTGTATCGGTCCGGTCAGTAAGGTGTGTTGGGATAACAATCCTAAACTGCAGTCTGTGGCAGGAGCGGCCAGACCAACACCATTTAATTTTAGGTGAGCAGCAGGGCCAGGGTGACGGTGACAGCAGACGCGCTGAGCGCCGTGCACTTCCAGTTGCAGCAGCGGTACGGCTTGCTGAAGGAGAAGAGCGGCCGCGAGAGCGTGGTCCTGGGCAGGGGCCGCGGGGGCGGCGAGTACACCGTGTTGGACGTGAGCGGGTAGTTCTGATTGGCCGCACGGAAGAGGGTGGACGATGCCGAGCCGTGCTTGAAGAGGAAGTGTCTGAAAGAGAGAGAAGACGGCGTTTCGTTAAGTGTGACGTGTGAGGGAAAGGACAGGATTCTTGCGCTTTCAGATAAGAACATTTTGGATGCATATACAGCACAAGCATTGGACTTCTGGACCATTCATTCATTCTGGACCTTCCAGAACAGTCTCACAGCCAACAAACACACACACACACATGGAGCGTCTCAGCACTGCTATCGATTTATACTGATGACCCAGAGAGGCTCCCTGTTCCACTCGTCTCCCTTGAACCTGACCTTGAAGGACCAGAAAGGAAGGGAAGGAGGGTGGAGAGACAGAGAAAGATGTATATATATATATATAGAGAGAGAGAGAGAGGGGGGGGGGAGGTAGAGAGATAGGGAGAGAGAGAAAGATAGATAGAGAGAGAGAGAGAGATAGAAAGAGAGAGAGAGGAAAGTGACCAAAGAGATGGAGGGGTGTGAAAGAGAAAAAGAGAGCAAGAGAAAGAGCAAGAGAGAGAGAGTAAAGTGAGAGACCAAGAGAAATAGAGAGATGTTAAAGACAGAGACAGAGAGAGAGAGAGAGAGAGAGAGAACAAATCACAATATCTTTTTTTTTAATTCTCTCACTTCCACGGGTATTTCACAGCCCTGGCAGTTCTATTTAATGTTTTTAATTAAAAGTGTTTGGGCACAGGGGTCGCCTTTGCAGATAATATCACACAACCTAATTATTGCTCCATTTTTGTTTCCAGCGAGTAGTCTGATGAGGCTTAAGCAGTGCGCACAGACACAGATATCACCACAAGCTCTTCCACTCCATCACCCGGTGTTGCTTTAGTGTTAAGATGTAACTATATTTGCACCCACATCAGACACCGTGAGAAAAAACTAAATGTCAGATGCGTGCAAAAACACACACAGGTCTCAGAACTCTTGTTTGGCGCTGACACAAAGCTGACACAAAGGTTTTACACTCAAAAGCAGCCTGGATCAATGGCTGTCGATACGTGTGTGTGGTTTGTATTGTCTCAAATAACGAGGCCAGGTGTCACCTATTAATGGCATGTATTGATGGAAAAGGAGGGTGAAAAGGAGTCACTTTGCCCAATGACTGATTCTGACAATGCAGAAACTCTTCAAAATCAACAAAGGGAGGACTCTGTTAATTAAATTCTGGTGTGTTAATTTCATTCAGTGTGAATTTGTCAATTCAGTTTGCCAATAATGGTGATCAAATCGAGAAACAGTAGCATAACAGAAAGTCAATAACAAACACACACACACACACACACACACACACACACACACACACACACACACATCTATACCGGGTATTGGTAGTATTCGGTGCTCATTCCCCAATACAATGAACTGTTATCACTTTCTTAGCAACATTACGTTAATAAATATTACAAGTGAAACACATAAAGTTTTATGTGTTTATAAAATGGCAAAGTGTGTCTAGTGTCTAGAAATAGCTTCCTGTTATACATTTTATTTTATGCTCATATCATGATTAAACAACCAGAGAAAATCTGATGAAAATAAAATGTATGTATGCAAGTTAATTGCACTTCGATGGTAATTGAAGGTAATTGTACTCGACTGTACACTCAGTCTGAAAATAGTGCTCTTGGGTCAAATGTGAAGAAGCACTCCTTCACCCACAGATTTGTAAACCATATAGGAGGCTTACATGAGGCGTGTGTGAGCTTGGTGCAAGTCCAGTGTGATTGTCTAGACTCTTATGGACACTCACTGTCTAGTGGACTCCTGGCGGGTGTACTGTGTGTGTGTGTGTGTGTGTGTGTGTGTGTGTGTGTGTGTGTGTGTGTGTGTGTGTGTGTGTGTGTGTGGAAGCTCCGGCCTCTGTGTGAGCGAGCTCTACTGTCCGCCTGAGGGCCCTGCCCATTGATCTGGAGACAAAGACACCAGCTCCATTGCACTGCTGACGCGCCACAAATTTCTATTATTAAAGGCACACAAAAAAAACAGTCAATAAAGCCAATCAATGCCTGTCAGCGTGTAATTCAGAAGAATGAGGGGACTCGCTGGCTAATTTAAATATACTCATTATGCTGATGAGACAGAAATATGTAATTGCATCGATGTTGGGTGTGGGCCATCGGTTCTCTGTGTCTGTGTGTGTGTGTTTGTTTGTGTGTGTTTGTGTGTGTGTGTGTTTGTATGTGTGTGTGTGTGTGTGTGTGTGTGTGTGTGTGTGTGTGTGTGTGTGTGTGTGTGTGTGTGTGTGTGTGTTTGGGCACGTCTGTATGTCTGGTGAGCCTGGTGGTGACAGTGGGTGAGAGTCTCTGTGCCTTGACACAAACCCTCATGTCACTTTCTATATTCCCTTTCAAACTCACTCATTTGTGCCAGTCCATTAACAGCTAGCAGAGAAGGTGTTAGCGGTGTGCTTTCACACTCTACCACCATTTCAGCTAGAGAAATCACACCAATGTACAGGGAAGCAAATGCAGCATCACCAGTGTAAGGCCAGTCCCAGTGCTTTTGTCCCCTGCAGAGACTATATATAGCACATGCTACAGCTAACGCACAGATGTGGAAATTATAGGTCAATATCAGTAGGTTATTGTTTGGAAAAAGTGATGGCTTGCGCAGGTTGTAATTGCTTGGTGCTAAAGTATCCATTTATTTAAAACAGAAAATTTTATTTTTAAAAATCTACACTCACACTCTCATTCACATGTTCTCATCCACATCTAAAGGTTTTAGTATTGCGCACCCTTGAATTATGAAGAAAAAAAAGCACAGATACACACCAAGATGAAGAGCTAAATTGCTAGCTGATACTGACGGGCAGTTTTTTTTTTTTTGTTGGCTCGGCTAGCCATGCCGATTGCCTGCCCATTAATTGGCCCATCTCTTTCAACAGCACAAAAGCCTTGCATTAGAGGTTTTCTACAGAAATGACTTCTTACGTTTTGTCGAGTCCCTCCAGACCGCAATAGTGCACCACAGCAGGTGACTCCACCCTCCACTCCGCGCTCCTGTTCATGACGCCGGCCGCGGCACTGCGTTTAATTAAACACGAGGAGAAAACAATTTATGACTTCAAACGCGCTGCTTCTAAAGTCTTAAAAATAATTTCAGTCTCAATAATGGAGTTTAAAAAGGGACATGAAATAAAAAGAGAAATGACTGGTTTAAAAACAATCTGTCTCCGCAACAGATGCCCGTCCTGGCAGACTGTTGCAATTAGGAGTCAGTCTAATTAAATAGATCTCTAGATCTGAGCGTGCCCAGTAGAGAGAGACGGAGAGGAGACAGAGACGAGAGAGAGAGAGACACTCTATTATATGCTGCTTTGTACTCCAATTGAAGCATAGCGTTACCCTAAGATAAAATGTCTTTGCTATTACAGTCAGAGTTATGAGGTATGCTGTAAGCTTGTAAAAGCTTATTATAAAACTGCACTATCTGAGCGCTCGGGTCAATCCTGTCTCCCTATGCAGTAGGTTTGCTAAGAGTGGACGGCACTGACCACCAGCCAGAGACAATTCAACTATGTTAGTGGTGTGGGTTTTACAATGGGAAGATACACAAGCACTTTAACACCTTCTGGGGACAAATATTATGACAAGCTGAGTGCATGGCAATCAATATCACGAGCAGGATTGGTAAATTTCTAAGCCCTCAAGAACAGCAAAGACACCAATAACCCTCCCAATTCAATCAAGCCGTGCTATGATGAGGGGAGCTGACTGCGCTCATCAACACCAGTGGAGTCAGCCTGTCACGTATGCCTATCGACTGAGGGGCCAATTGTCTCGGATCACGCTGAGGACAACACGGAGCATCAGCAAATATGAAGCATTATGTTGGTCTTTGACCAAACAAACTCTAAGTGACCTTTATTCGATAGCACCCTAAAAGGGAACAGGAGACGAGGAGAGATTGACCCCACGGTAGCCATCCCACGGTAGCCATCCCACGGAAACCTCACACAGACCCTCAGTCACTCCTTGGGCTCGACGGCACTCCTCTCTAGGTCAAGCTGGGCTCAGATTCTTTCTACTGCAGTGGTGACTACGGGCGGCTACACACTGCTTTCATCTGTGGTGATACACTTTGCCGTTTTCCTACAAACTCACTGATGAATGTCTAACTCAATGCCAAGCTCCTGAACTAGAGCATCAGTCATCAGTGGGGGTTCTAGGTGAGCAAATATGATTAGCTTCCAGTAGTTGTCACATTACATTGTGCTAGCAGATTCTTGGGTAAAACTACAGCGTATGCAGACCAGGGGTCTGACAAATTGAATGGAGGTGAGCTCTAATCGCACAGGAGCTTTTGACTTCTCCTAAATAACAATTTTACAAACAAAATGTTTCCCTCAACTTTTCAAAAGGATACTGGAATTTTCAGCAGTTATCTGCAAACCAGAGACAATCAAATGCATATATTTTTGTTACAAAGTGACATTCCATAAAGTTTATTTTCTACGAGACTTTACTTAAAATGGTCCTTTAGCATCTGTCAGCACTCTGAGGACACAGTATCTAAAGTTTCTTGGATAAAACCAAACATGGCTTTACCTGTCAAGAGAGTCAGATTTTACCTTGATGTTGCATAAATATTTCATCGTCAGATGCAATGCTGTTTTTGTTGAGCTCGTTTTGCCCCGACTTTATTAATTCATACTTGCGGTACACACTGAATTTGGATAAGAGTAAAAAAAAAAAAAAAAAAAAAACACTAAAGAAACTAAAAATCAAAGACGGGAGGGGAATCTGTCAGACAGCGTCATCTGGCACTGAGTTTAGTTGGCGGCTCCAGAACACTTTTCCAGTGCAGTCCGCTGGTGTGGGAAGGGCGGACACTGTAGAGGACGACCCTGGATTTTAAATACGGCATACTGGCCGGTTGGGATACATCTTGCTTCACTGTGCTTTGAAGTGGTTGCAATGTTTTTCCCTATTTTGAGGGAGTCTGGGACCCAATTTTCTATTTTCACACTAAAGTAATAAACATTGAATAATGTAATTCTTCCTGTATTTTTTCATATGTGCTTCCTGCCATTTTTTTCCCTCATGAGCACAGATATGGTCTTTTATTTGTTTTGTTTTTATTTTGTTCGGTTTGATGGACGTCTCATTCAAAGTCTCATCTTTATCCTGCCATCTCTTCTTTCCCCAGACTTTGTGGCTCCTTCCTCCTCCTCCTCCTCCTCCTCCTCCCAGGCCCTTTCCCTTCATATTTGGGGAGCGATTCTTCCCCAGAAAACCAATCTCCTGGAGCAGACGGCTTCATTTTCACTCCACACTAAACACTTCCCCTTTCATCATTTATTTACCTTTCTCTCTTTTCCCCTTTCACCACACGGCAAAGACATCATTCCATTCATCTGTCCTTTCTCTTTTAACCCTTTCCTTTGTGTCCTCCTGGTGGCCTGTGGCTTTCGAAAGACAATAGTCCTGTCATGCGGCTCTAATGAACTCTCCTCCAAAGGGAACAAAAGGAAGACTAAACAGCCCAGATTGGTCTCTCTGAGTCCTCACGCTCACATGCAGAAGAACAGCAGAAATGCCATCACCGTCTGTTAATAGAATTTCTCAACCTTTGATCCAGACGCGTAACGGGTGGCCATCCACAGTCCTGTGTACTCACACTGCTGCATCTTTTATTTCATATTTTCCATTTTTGACCCCTGCGCTGGTGAAAAGAGCCGTGTCACTCAGAGAGGGAAGAAAGCCGAGATTCTATTTGAACTTCGATCTGCAGACAGGAAATGGCGCTCAGCGCCTCTTCCTGAATTTCCCTTCTGTTATCTGTTATCAGCCCTGCTGGCTCACAGTCTACTAGACAACATGTTCAAGAGTTATCATTTAAAGAGAGTTTCTTCCATTCCATATTCCCATTCCACAGATACAAACTGGTCCTATGTTAGACTGGTCATATGTTAGACCAAGAGGAATTAGGACACCCATATGGCTGGTATGACCTCATTTTATAAGGGCTGATTCTGGGACATGGCATTCCTAATAATCACTACTTTACATAAATCCTAATTGCCTGCATCTGTGCCTTGCGAAGAGGCATTATTCCCCCTGCCAAGGAGGTTATAATTTCGGTGTTTGCTTGTTTTGTTTGTTTGTCTGTAAACAGGATTATACAAAAATACTCTTCCGATTTTCATGAAACTTGAAACTTGAAACTTGAAATTTCTAGATTACATTTTGCATTAATGAAATGCAGAGAGCTGCTGAGGGGCAGAGTGAGGGTCAGTCTTTCAACACACTGGGTTTGCC
>NC_063190.1:17911146-17913646 GCF_017589495.1 Alosa alosa | reverse complement strand
AAAATCCCTTAACATTTCCCATTTATGGAGTATCGATATTTATTAGTGTAAAACAAATGAGGACAAAATATGGAGCCGCATTTCCTCAAGTAGACTTTGAGAGTGCCACTCAGAGAATATTTGGATAGTCAAGGATGCTGAGAAAGTTAGCTCTCAGAGGACAACAAGAACATGTGTGATACACATACGATATGCAGTAAATTATTTAGAGACCAATTTAAATAATACCGATTTTTTCCAATTTTTTGTAATTTATCTACCAAATCTTATATTATATAATATATAAAGTCAAAACAAAAAGCCATAACATATGCTACGCTGTTGGAGAATGCAGAAAGGTCACTGTTCTTCAACATCATGCCTCGGCCTTAACCACACAGCAGAAGGCAACACCTTCATAAAGGTTTCATGTTAGTTATTCCGCGTTTGAGAGCTGCTTCTGCCGACAAATAAAAAGCTTTTATTTCGGAGCATTGTTCTTTCCCCGGGGCCCTTCAGGTCTCTAGGAGTTGACACTCAACACACCCTTCCATCCTCTGGAAAGGACCTTAAAATTGCCTCCGACCGGGCGGCCTCAAAGGAAGCGAGGCTTTCAGCTCTATCTCAGGGGTATTGAGGGGAACCAGAACGTCTGCCAGGCGAGCAGGGAAGAGCGGAGGAGAGCGATGCGCGGCCAGTGCAAGAGGGAGGCTGCCCTGGTGTTCCAGCGAGGTAAATGGAACAGGTCACGGTGTCACATGCATTATTAACACAACTCTATTCACCGACTTGGTCATGCCGGCCGGACAAGTGTGTGTGTGTGTGTGTGTGTGTGTGTTGTGTGTGTGTGTGTGTGTGTGTGTGTGTGTGTGTGTGTGTGTGTTTGTGTGTGTGTGAGTGATGCCCGCTCACAGCTTCGTTCGAATTTCAACACTTAGCGTGCTGCTGGGCTGACCTTCGTTAGGGTTAGCTTCCCATTCTCCATCAGGTCATTGTCATTCATCAGGTCATTTCCTGTAATCAGGCCATTTCCTGTCTCTGGACCAGTACGCCGCATACCTATCCTTCCATTAGAGTCACATGTCACTTTTAAGCATTTGTTACCATGACACAATGTAACTGGAACAATAATTGTAGGGACCTTGTTTTCACCTCGTAATGGTAAAATAAAATACATATTTTCATTTGTGTCTGAGCAATTTCTGTCATTTCCATTTTTTCTCTTTCTAACACAGACATACACACACACACACACACACACACACACACACACACACGCACACACAGATACACACACAGATAAACACACAGACAGACAAAGACTGACACACACAGGCTAAGAGCAACAGGAAAATGGAGATATCTGAGGTATTTCTATGGTAGCATGTTGAGCCTTTGCCACATAATTGGCCTTTTAGGGAAGTCGCCTGTTTTCCCTCGAGTGTTCTGAAACGAGCCTCTCCATTTCATGGACTCTGGGTCACTTGGGTGAAAGCTAGGCGGACATTTCAACTCTTTTACTCAACACAACTTTTATCTCAACATGAGAATATTGCCGTCAACACTCCAGACAACCACACACACACACACACACACACACACACACACACACATATTAAGTAGTCTGCCCTTAGTAGAGTGCTCTGCTACATGAGCCTGTTCCATCTAATAGAGGAGCCACAAAAGATTTAGGCATCTAAATAGCACACGTCGCCTTTATAACATGCCCAGATGACCCCACTCTCATAAATAAATACAATATGTGAGTGTGTGTGATCTGTCGGGTGAACATTCATGTTTGGGAATGCGGTTGGGTGAGGGAGGTTGTGTCTCTGAGGCTGAACTTTGAGATAGTCTTTCACCCTCCCGCCAAATGCGTCTTGGATATTCTGCCTGAGGCTTGTGTTTTGATTCACGTCTGACAAACAGGCTGATACTGATGCGCTGGGCAGGTTGCTATGACAACACGGCAGAAGAGCTGTCTTTCAGAGGAGCTTGTGATCTGCGGGGGTCAGGGTTATACATTGAGCGACAGGCCATACGGACACAAACACACTAACAAACAAACACACACACACACACACACACACACACACACACACACACACACACACACACACACACACACACAGCTGATCCTTGGCTAATTGCTGATATGGAACAGTACTTCAGTAGCTGCTTGGCCTTAGTTGTATATAGTCCCCCAATGCAAGTCCACGGACCAACCTATGTACATGACCTAGGCTACCAAACACTAACACAATGGGCTGGCATTTGTATCCTACAGTAGGTTCTCAATCACACACACACACACACACACACACACACACACACACACACACACACACACACACAATCTTTCTTGTCACATACTCCCTCTCTGTGTGTGTGTGTGTGTGTGTGTGTGTGTGTGTGTGTTTGTGTAATAAGCAGTCAACATCCAACTGACACTCAGGGGTAGATTTAATAACACTGGCGCAGTTTTTTTATGCGAGTTCGGTATTAGTGCACGCTGTGCTTC
>NC_063190.1:17896146-17906146 GCF_017589495.1 Alosa alosa | reverse complement strand
TCTCTCTCTCTCACACACACACACATACACACACACACCTGATATGGCTCCATCAGAGCCATTATTCAGCCCGCCACTGAGCGAAGGCACAGTGCTGCTCTCCCATGGCCCCCGGGGGAGGGGTGGGCGGGCAGGCAGGCACTGTCACAGGCCAGCTCTGAAGGACAGAGAGAGAGAGAGAGAGAGAGAGAGCATAAAGTAATGAGAGAGAGAGAGAGGGAGAGATAATGAGAGACAGAGAGTGAGGGAGGGAGAGAGAGAGAGAAAGAGAGAATGGGAGAAAAAGAGAGATCGAACAAGAAAGAGAAATGGAGAGAAATACAGAGAGCGAGAGAGAGAGAGAGAGAGAGAGAGAGAGAGAGAGAGAGAGCATTCATGATGGAGAGATTCACTGCTGCCTCTTTGCCCCCAAGGAGCCGCCTGCCACGGCACTCATTCTAAACGGCTTCCAGGTGAGGCCAGATCTGCCCGCGCAGAGCAGCGACCCACAGAAACCAAACCCAACATCCCCCCCCCACACACACACACACACACACACACACATGCACTCTCCCGGCGCACTGCCTGCCCTGACTGTCAAACCTACTGTATGGCTCTGCTGTGCTGAAATAGCTCAGAGGTTCCCATAGCTTCAAGCTGCTCAATACAGCAGAAAGCAATCCATCCATCTGTCTGGCTGTAATCCTCAATGCAGCTCTTTTCTTCCAAGAAAAAGACACTTTTCCCCAGTTTACAGCCGAAAAATAGGCTGCGCCTCTATTAATAATTAGCATAGTGCAACTATGCTACTATTACTATAAGCATAGTGCTTGCTAATTTAATAGTGTTAGTTTGGGTTGTCTCTGAGTGCTGTTGTTCTTCTTTGTTTTGGGATAAAGATAGATGTTAATTCTCCAGAGGGGGTAGAGTTAGCACCTGTCTCTCTTTGTTTGTCAACAACAAGATACAGCAAATGTCAACAAACAAACAAGCAAGTAACAATAAACCCATATGGCGGGGAGGAGGGGGGGCTGTAGAGAGTCATATTTATATTTCACACACATGACCTTGCACAGTGCTGCAATTAGCATTCTCATTTACATCCAGGGGGGATCCCAAGTACATGGTTTAGTGTCTAACCTAGATATGTTGATTAGCAGAGTATCCTTACTGCATCTGAGTGACTGTCGTGTAGCATTGAATGTGCTCTGTCCCCACTGAATTCATTAAATATGCCCTTATATAACGTATGCAACAGAAAACAATGTAATTAAACAGATTTTATTACTGTTAAAGGAACTACCCCAGCTCAATGAGCTTTGCTAAGCTATGCTAACAGTGGGTGCTTCAGACTGAGTTACTGCATGCACAGAGGCGAGAAGGGTATGAATCATCTTATCTAACTCTGGGGGACACATACCCTGGAAAATCCAGAGTGCAATGAGTAATGATACACGTTAATTTTGCCACTTGTATCGCGGGGAGCCAATCACATCGTTGTATCTGATATAGGCGGGCCAAGCATACTCCAAGTTAACTTACCCAGGTTTATCACAAAACTATGCAACCCCAGGAGACTCTCCTGCACTCTCAAAAATGATGTGTTAAATAATTATAAATTTTTTGCGTTATCACAATTTGTGTTATTTTGTGTTGTTAATGTGTTATATTACTGGAATATACAGCACTGCCTGTGTACAGTAAGCTTCCCCTCTGCCAAAAAAATATTCCTTCTCTTAATCTTGAGGAGCATTAAATCCTGGTCAACTCTGCCTGTGTGTCACTCAGTGCACTACTCACTCAGTGCACTGCTCACTAAGTGCACTACTCACTCAGTACACTACTCACTACTCAGTGCACTACTCACTAAGTGCATTATTAACTCAGTGCACTACTCACTCAGTGCACTACTCACTAAGCACTACTCACTAAGTGCACTACTCACTCAGTACACTACTCACTACCAGCACACCACCGACTCGGGCGCACTACTCACCTGCGCCCATTCATTCACCAGTGCACTACCACCAGTACACTACTCACTACTCATTCAGTGCACTACTCACTAAGTACACTACTCACTCAGTGCACTACTCACTCAGTGCACTACTCACTAAGTGCGCTACTCACTCAGTACACTACACACTACTCAGTACACTACTCACTAAGTGCATTATTCACTGAGGGCCAGATGTACGTACATTTGCGAACGTAGCGTTATCAGCGCCATGGACACACCGCAGATTGCGAACGCTGTCAGACCCAAGTTTCCGTCGTATTTATCAATCGTTCAATCCATAGTGTAAACTGCTTCTTTCGTCTTTCCGCCCATAAACACAATTTACTTAACGCCCACAACTGAACTGAATGCATACATTTCTACAAGCGAGTTGAATGAAGTTAACTGATGACAACATTAAAAAAGAATCAAACGCTTAGCGATCATGAAATAATACCATACATGATAAGATATCAAACAAGCAGGGGAGATAATGAAGATCAGTAGTTCTACTCAAACTACTTGTGCACGAGGCTATGGAAGATTGGTCAAATCCAGCAAGTAGGAAAGTTTAATGAATGACGGAAAGTGAAAGTAAGACATGTGAAAGGCCAACGAAAAGTTAAGGTTGCTTTTGGTAGTACAAATACTTTCACCACAAAACTGGTGTTCTAAAGAAGGATTCTTGTTGTCTTTGAAAGGTTCTCTTATTGACACATTGAACTGCAATGTGGATTAACACCTGCAATGTGGATTAACCCCCAGGCGGAAGTATTAGGGCAGAATAGACGGCGCCAGGAGCAGTCTTTGTACATACCGCTGAATACATAACTAGGCTTCTTTTACTCTTCCCTCCCATCTTTTACGCTTAAACTCCCACTTTCCCCTGATCCTCCCCATGAATGCATATGCATGACATGACAATCGCAATCTGCCACTTTCAGCTCCCCGCGACAGGCAGTTTGGCGCTTTTTTTACATCATTATGCCTGTTTGTACATACCGCAATGATTTTACACGCATTTTCATAAAACAAATACACCTGAAATGGGCGCAAAGTTGTTAGTACATCTGGCCCCTCAGTGCAACTCATCAGTACACCACCACCTCACTCACCGGTTGGCCTATTCACTCACTCACTACTCACTCAGTGCACTACTTCCACTCAGTGCACTACCACCCAGTGTACCTCCACTAACTACTCACTCAGTACACCATTTCCTCTCACCTCAGTACACTACTCAGTCAGTGCACTACTCAGTCAGCGTCCTCCCCCTACACCTCCCCAATTCTCCTGTGTCTCCTGCCACTACTGAGGCTCCTGGATGGGAGCATCTTGTCTGCAGGGATCCCCATAATCCCCTACATGTCAGCGGGCGAGAGGCGCACACAACTCAATGAACACACACTTCACCACCACACTGGAATGGAAAAAGTCAACTCTCTTGAAACGCAAAGTATGGCGACAGCGGATGGATGCAAAAGTATTGGTGTACTGCTGGTTTAAGTGCCGTGCATGGCAAACACACTTGTGTTACACAGGAGTACATTCTGCAGCGGTACTGCTATTCAGGAGCTAACGGAAAAGAATTACAGTAATTGCTACAGAGGTGGTTATTACACATTCAAGAAAAAGTGTCATGTGGGTTATTTCAATGATTCAAAGCTATGCCTATGGTTCATTTTTCAGAGTTACGGTAAGGGACTGTTTGTTATTTATTGAAGGGGCCACCGAGGGATTTCAGTCAAAAAGTTGCATGGATCCTCCCTTGCCTGGGTTAGAAATTTTTTTTTTCAATGACCCTCCACATAGAATTGTCAAAAAAAGACATGACCCTCCCCTGTTAATTGTCGCTGTCTTCTCCGCTTGCTTTCATGCCATGAAGACACACCGTGATAACGTTCTTTAAATCATGTCTCCGGGAGCTTGCATGCTACCAGTCCTTCCTTTTCAAATGTGTTGCACCTGTTCGCACAATTTCACAAATAATCATATGTGATTACTAATGTGACAAATAATCTCTGTGCACAGGGACCGAAACATGCATGCCAACTTGTTCCGTGTTTATCACATATTTTAACTTTCCCCCCGCTGTCTTGCCGTTTTAATATTTTCCAGTAGAATATCCCATATTTTAATACTCTCATAACATTAGCCCTGCCATCGGGCCTGTCTCTGTGTTGCCCTGTTGCTACCCCCTTGCCCTTCCAATGAAACAGATGTCTTCATATCATCGTTTTTCTTGCTTGAAGGTAGTGTTAATTTCGTCAGACGAGACTAGAGAAAAAATGTTCGTCAACAACCTTTTTTTCCATGACTAAGACGAGACGATGACAAGACTGCACTAATGTCCTGAAACACTGACTAAGACTATCTTAAGATGCATTATTGTTGACGAAAAAAGACTAAAAATGTTTTGCATGAAATAAAACTAAGATAAAATCTCTTCATTTTCGCCTAAAAAAATGAGAAGCCAGAATAGCTGTTACCGCTTTTCAAAATATTCAATGAGTTCAGGTTGGCGCGAGCAGCTTCCCTGTAGGCTAGTCTCCACGCGGCTGTTGCTGCAACTAGACATTCTCTGCTGCAACCCTGTACCTAAAACTACATGGAACAAGAACACCGAGATTTTCTGCCAGAGTTAGCAAGCTAACTACCTAGGCATTAGGCCACAATGCTACATACCCAGAAGTTGAAGCTTCCTCTCATACATATACAGATTAACATCCCCCAGAATGTCCATACGAAAATTTTCAGCAAGTAATGTCAACTATTTAACTAGTTACACTGATGATGCAAAGTTTGCCAGCAAAGTAAGCTAATATGGAAAGTTCGGCCAGCAAGTTAGCTAAGATAGAGAGAGTTTAATGCTTGGGCGCATATTGCCATCTAGCTGACGGAGTAAACATTCATACTCTTGAGTCTAAGACAGTGTTTCAAACTTTTCAGATGAAGGACCACTTAACTAATCAATAAAAAAGTTCAAACGGACTAACTTAGCTAAAAACAATTAAAAATAGACCTAGCATATTAGCCTACACAATACTCACTGAACCATTTTGCTTATTGTCTTTGCACTTTGCTTAATTGTGTCAGAGGATTCATAAGGATTTCAAAACTGGCATATCTGACATAGACAGTGTTGTAGAACTGTTTGAATTTACATACAAGTTGGTTCAATATTGCAAACAACTCATCTATTATATTTTACCAGGTCTGCTCGTGGACCACTTGGGATAGCTTATGATCTCACCAGTGGTCCCCTGACCACTTTGTGAAACACTGGTCTACGAAGATCATGACAGTGGTCCAGTCACCTTTTACTGTCTATGGTCAAATCCCAGCCGAGCTATAACTAGCTCGACTTACCTGTGCATGTAAAACATACTGACTGACTGAAATAATTTGTTATAAAAAAGACCTAAATGTTTTGACTAAAACTGACTAAGATAGCTTTAGTTTTCTTTTGACTAAAACTAGACTAAAATTACGAGACTTTTAGTTGACTAAAACTTGACTAACAAAAATGATATTTTGAATGATTAAATATGACAAAGACTAAAAAGGACATTTTCGTCACAAGACTAAGACTAAGACTAAATTAAAATAGGTGACAAAATTAACACTACTTGAAGGCAATTTAGAGTGATGTTAACCTATTTAAGTTTAACGGTGTGATTGTCGGAGAGCACACCATTGGCGCCAGATAGTGTCTCGGGTCAGAGGTTCACGGCTACCATCAGGCTACTCAGCTACTAGAGAAAGAATTTCCTGTTTGTATGTTCACTCCAAGTTGGCCTACCATAACTTACCAACTCTGCACTGTAGACCATAAACTGGTTATTTATATTTTTCTAGAATAACCAAATGTATTAGTTCAACTTATGAAGCAGAAATAACGACCTAGGCTAATTTTGGAACATAATACATTTTTGTTTTGCGAGAGAGAGAATGACAGCCATTAACAAATTGCACTTGTTGCTGGTTACCAATAAATACTATATATTTTGCAAACAACAAAACAGAAAGGATGGAGACAGCAAAGCCAGAGATTGGGCAGGAACAAGGTCAATTGGTAGATATGCTGGTCAAAACGTTGCTGGATGTGGATGAATGAAGCACAAGTATGCTTTACTAATGTTAAGCATGTACGCTGTTTAACGTTACACGGTATACTAAAAGTAAACCGAAGGTAAATGTGGCCTTTTTAGGGCTGTGTAAAGTTGACCATATTACTGTAATATAGGCTGTTAGGGCGGAATAAAGTAGGCTACTTTTGTTGCTACAACTGCAACCCTGACGTTAATGGGGACGAATGTTGACGTTTCCCCGTATTTTGGGTGAGAAACACGGGCATCTCCCTTATTTTCAATGTTCAATGTTGACAGCTATGGAACGAAAGAGAACGTAATAATATGGCGGCAGAAATCACATTCCCTCTAGAACCTTTGCTTGTGCCTAGATGTCCCTCAGTCTCCATTGAGTCTCTACGAAAGCCGCAGCGCGAGGCCTTTATCTTGCTACTCTTCAAGAAAGAAGGAAATGAGGGGTAAACGTGGTGTGCAGAGAGGGGTGCCCGAAGTGTGAAGACTGAGACTGAGAGCTACATGGAAAAATATGCACCAAACAGGCCACTTTGAAATGTTGCTGTTTTCATGAATACAAAAGTTGGGTGAACCCCACCCCCTCCTAGACTAAAAAAAGTTGGGTGACCCTCCCCTCAACAAAGAATAAAAAGACATGACCCTCCCCTATTTTCCTCCGGTGGTCCATTCCATCAATACCGAACGTTCCCTAAGGGCTTGTGATTTCCGAAAAATATTGAGAAGGGGGTTAATGAGGGGTTTGGCAGCCTTTGATAATAACAGCCATTAAGGGTGGAACCAGCTAATCTGGCAACTTATTCGGCCATTTTGAAACCTGGCATTCAGCCCGGAGCCCATACCTCTGCATCAACACTGCCTTGGCTTGGACACATGATTGACAGGTAGGCCATTATCCTGATTGGTTAGGTGCGTCTTTTGTCATGATCAGTTGGATTCAAACTCACGGCTTTGTTTGTTTTGTGTGTTCACCAATTACACAGTCTGAGTGGGTAGCAGAGACCGATGAGTGCCTCCCTTGGAGAATATGCTGGATGGCTCGCTGATGAAACGTGCAGTGAGTCTTGCCAAATATTACAGGAACAGTTCTGACTTAGCTGGACCTGAATCAGCGCTTAACCCTCATTAGTGGTCCATAACTAAAATAAAGTGGAGTTAAGAGACTTATTTAAGAGATGGGTCAAACCCTCTCTGAATTAATATGAATCTGTTTTGAAAGCCTGATTTGTTCAATCCTTTCCTACATTGGTGAATCTGCCAATGCTTTTGTCTTTGTGAGTTTGCAAGTTGGTATGCTGAACAGTATGTGTATATATTAGTTTGCATGTATATGTTTGTGTGTGTGTGTGTGTGTGCATTGTTCAGTACTATGAGTGCTGCAGAAATCTCACAGGATGGAAGTTGAAGAGGTCGTGGCTTTCTGACTCTTCAGAGTGATGGTGATAGCAGACACGCTGATCTTACAGAGCTTTTAAAAGAAACTCATCATGTGGAAAGCAGACGGGGGGAAAGGGAGAACCAGAGCTTTTTTGTCATTTTAATGATGAGCTATTATCTTAAAAAGCATCATGGTTTTAAGATAAAAAGCATCTCTTTTTCCTCCCCTGACTATCATCTTGCAAGCCCCCTCTGTGTGCGTGGGCCAGGAAAGGCGTAATGGGCTGTTGGAGTAATAGGTTTCATTTCCATGTGAGAGCCAAAGTAAAGTAAAAAAGGTTTCACGCCTGCTAGCTCGTTCACCTGGAGTCTGAACCCGAGTCTCACACAGAGTGAAGTGGTTTTATTCTGAAACACACGCATACAGTACCTAAGCACTCGTACACAGACACAGATACACACACACACACACACACAGACACACACACAGACACAGACACACACACACACACACACACACACACACACACACACACACACACACACACACACACACACACACACACACACACACACACACACAAACTTCAACAGTAGGATGAAGTTGCTGTTACGGAGGACAACTGCTCAGTAAACTGCACAAGCTGTGTAATGGTGTACCTCTAGATAACTGCACAGTGAGATCTTTCACAGTGAACGTGTCAATTCAACTCTGCCTCTACTGCCGTGGCCAGAGACTCCACCTGCTCTGCTGCAGCCTGCCTCAACAACTGCCAATAACACTCTACATACTATAACAGGTATCTTACCAGTGCACCCATCACAATGATTAGTTTATGCAAGTGATGAAAATGACATGGGGCAAGTTCTGGACCTGGGGAACTGTCCAGGGTCCTGAAACGCCTGCCTGGCAAGGATTAGTTTGTATTTCCTGTGAACGCCCCCTGTGGAACGAGTGAATAAATCAGTCGGGAGATTAAATGTACGGAGGAGATGAGATGGGGAATGAGGGAGGTGGGATGCTGAGGATGAGTGGGACGTGACAGCAAGGAAGGGGAGATGGAAATCTCTGGAAACGACTGGAGGAGGAGGAGAAATGTCCTCTGAACTCATGAAAATACAGAACGTATTCTGTATGGATACAGATGGATGAAAATACAGTACATATTCTGTGTAAATATTATTAGAGCTTATACCTGTTAGTATTATTAGTTATAATCTGGTGAATAATTTTGTAAGAATACAGTTTACACCTGTTCAAATGGCAGAGTGGACTTTAACTGGAGGTTCTATTTTGTGAGCGCAGCTCCATAAAATCCATTGGTCATCCAGGATTGCCAGTTAAAAACGTTGGCGCTAATGTGCATGACAAGTGACAGTACACTCATGTCAGTGCCGGTGTACACAGGGCTTTAGTGTTACTGCTAGTGCTATTGTCAGCGCGAAGTGTTAGTGCTAAATGTTAGTGCTAAATGCTAGTGTTACTGTTATTCGTAGTGTTAGTGTTAAGTGTTGGTGTTATCAGTGTTAAGTGTCAGTGTTACTGTTAGTGCTAAATGCTGGTGTTGGTGTTATCGTTAGTGCTACTGTCTTTGTTAAGTGTCCGTGTTAGTATTTGTGTTAAATGTTAGTGTTTCTATTAAAGTTAGGATGATAAGTATAATTCAAAATGTGCTAATATTTTCCATGAAATAGTCAAACTTCTCTCCTTCAACAAATGATATGTTGTCTTTGAACTATTCTCAATTAAATATAGTGTTGATATGATTTGTAAATTTTCATTTACATCACATTTACAGTACATCACATTTTGTATCACATTTCATCATCACATCACATACAAAGCGTCCCAACTTTTTTGGAATTCGGTTTGTATAAGAATGCTTCCAACTTAATATTCCATTTCATGTCATACAGTAATGCACTCTAGCAGACAGTTGATAAAGCTTACGTTCTAAAGGATCTTGATTATAGTTAATGGAAGTTCTAGATTTGAACAGTAAAATTCAGTAATATGTAAGGGATAACGGCCGCCGAGGTGTCCTGTTATACGGAATTAATGGACGAGGCGAGAGGCAAAAACTCCCCGACGCCAAGGCCCAGGAGTCCATTTATTCCATTATAACTGGACACACCGAAACGTTAGTATCCCATTTATCACCCGTTGCCACTGTAAAGCAAAGGAAACCGCAGGGTTCCGTTTAAAAGAAGCTCACTAGTTCAGCTTGTTGTACAACTTTCGTTGGCCCTATAACAGCGATAGCATGGACAGTTAGCTTGTTTACAGTTGATTCCATTGTTGGCGAAGCCTGCCTCCAGGCTCAACCGTCGTCCTACTATTGTTGTTATAGTTACCATTCATAAGCATTGATATGGAACGACGATTAAACTTTTTTTACCAGATCTACTTCATAGGTGTCCTGTTATTTAGAATTAAAAGCCACCCCGCCAGCCAATCAGAAAAGAGTATTTCTTCTCTCTGGGTGATAATGCAGTAATATTTTACTCCTGAAAATTAGTGAAATTTGTTTTGAGTCTGCCT
>NC_063190.1:17888646-17891146 GCF_017589495.1 Alosa alosa | reverse complement strand
ACCATCAGTCCACACAAACAATTCTAGTTTCCTTGCACTAGCCATTTCACCGTAGCCTATTCTGTCTGTTTTTAAAGCAGAAGTTTTGGTGAATTCCTGTAAAGACACAGTGCCACCTATAGGCCTGGGGTATGAAGTAACGTGTTGAGTCGTGTTGAGATGGATCCGTTTGGACGCAAATATTCTTGATACGGTTCCAGGGAAGACGGAGGAAAAAAAGATCGGTTTGGTACGTGTGGACTAGGCCTTAGTGACCCTTTATAGACACACTTGCTTTTATATCCCCCTCCCCCACTTCACCCTCCCTGACATGTGTATTGAATGCACTTTCACACACACACACACACACACACACACACACACACACACACACACAGACACACACACACAGACACACACACACACACTTGCTTTCAAAACCCACTGAGGATGAGGTAATACATCAGATGATTTCAAAGGAGAAAAATTCATCATGGTCACTGCAGGAGGTCATGTGGGACCTCTCGCCATCACACCTAATTACTAGAAGTGATTGTGTTGTGTGTGCATGAGCACAAGTGTGTGAGTGTGTGTGAGCCTGTATGTGAGTGTGTGTGTGTGTGTGTGTGAGTGTGTGTGTGTGTGTGTGTGTGTGTGTGTGTGACAGAGAAAATGTCTTCATCAGGACCCCATTCTGAGCTAACGCTACACATCAGACATCTGAAGCCTTACTGCTCCAACCGTCTCCACCATTACATCACCGCTCCTGCTACTACTGCTGCTGAAATGGTGAACCACTGGTGGAACAGTGGCCTGGTGAGCAGGGGTGAAAGTAGGCCGGTGCGGTCCGGTACTGCGCACCACTAAAAGATTCAGTGGCGGTACACAGTACTGGAAGGAGGGGAGAGGAGCTGCCTGCCAAAACCCACACTCAAAACTAGTAATGGTCGCACTTTCAGCAAGAAAACACATCTGCTAACATTATGCGATCTGAAACAACATGCTATCTTGTCAATTGCTTCTGGGTTGTTCTGAATTGCTTCTGCACAGTCCATGCTGAACAGAAACCAGCTACTGCTACTTATTAACCAAGGTTTATACATTGATTTAGTAAAATGTGTTCAGCTATAAGGTTAATACATGGGGGCAAGCTATACATGTACATGGGAATGCATTTATTTTTTTCATTCTTTTGGATTAAAGCACGATCATCTAGCCATTAGGCACATCTGCCAACGTTATGTGATCTGAAGCAACATGCTAGCTTCTGAGGCGTTCTGAATTGCTGCTGAGTCGTCCAACGGAAACCACCATCATTATTGCCACCGTTTAAACCAAGGCTTATACATTAACTTTGCTAAATTTTTTCAGCTATAAGGTTAAGGTTATGTAACCTGTGTTGTGTTGAACCTGCGCGATTCAGCCCTGCACACGCCCGCGAACAGCAGCACCTGGGATCAGGAGGCGAGCGTGCTGACAGTTGAGCTAAATGCCCAGGCTACTGGCTCACATGCCAGCAGCACTCTTGAGGCGTCGGGGAGTGAGGTTTACCAACGTTCCACAAGCACAGCTAAGCTAGCTGGCATCCGTTACACTCATCCCCCTAACCTCACTCCCGATCCGGGTCACGGCACCAATGTAACCTGCGTTGTGTTGAACCTGCACGATTCAGCCCTGCACACACCTAGATTCGAACCCGCAAACAGCAGCACCTCGGATCGGGAGGTGAGCGTGCTGCTGCCAGTTGAGCTAAAAGCCCAGGCTATTAGCTCGCATGCCAGCAGCACTCTTGAGGCGTCGGGGAGTGAGGTTTACCAACATTCCACAGGCACAGCTAAGCTAGCTGGCATCCGTTACAGTTACACGGGGTGAGCTATACCTCGGAATGCATTTCCAGAGTAGCTTCATACTGTACATGGCATGGATAGCTTGACCCCAGCAACCATGTGAGATGAAGTTTATTTGATATGAAGAAATATAGCAATGTTGGGCTAATACACAGGTGTGGTCAATACATGGTAAATTATGCTAGCCCCGCCTTTCTTTTCCACCAATGGGCTGCAGCAGACTGTTATCCACTTGTGAGGATTTTCAAACTTTTGTCAATTTTCACATAAGCCTGTTAAAGGTTGTACCTTAACAATTAAAACCAAATAATTTGCTACACAGAATGTCAAGTGTTTCTTATTTCATTCTACTTCATATATGTGTTAGAATATTGAACCATTTCTTTCAAGTCTGCATGAAGCCAAGGAGAATATAGAATATATATCAACAATAGCGATGAAGGTTCTGGTTGTATTACCGGCAAGAATTTAAACTACTTTCACCCTTGCTGATGAGGATATCTGATGTTATACTGCATACCACTAAAACAACCATAAAATAGATATGGTCCTTAACAACCAGCAGGATAAAAATGCATGCTAGACGTGATGTGTTATATTGCACTAATATACCAAACACCTAGATAATGCAATAGAGAGTTACCACACCATGAAGGTTCCCCACGACTGCACCC
>NC_063190.1:17883646-17886146 GCF_017589495.1 Alosa alosa | reverse complement strand
TATCATCTTGGGTCACCAAGTCCCCCAAAAATTCTTCAAAAGTGACCTCACTGCTTATAAATTTTATTCCCTTCAAGGTTGGATTTCTCCTCATTGTTACCAACAGATTATTTTTCATACCAGTTTTTAGTCAACTTTAGCAGAGGTGCCAATAATTCTGGAGGGTACTGTAATCTTTCCGCCTCATACTTTCTCTCTCTCTCTCTCACACACACTCTCTCTCTATCTCACTCTCTCTAGCATTTCTCCCTCTGTGTCTCTCTCTCTCTCTCTCCCCCTCTCTTTTGATTGACTGCTCTTTGTCAGGTTGGATCTTGCCCTGTGTTATGTTGTCCTCCCCTCCATTTTCCTCTCCTCTCTTTGGCAGTGTCACATGTGGCTGTGAGTGGAGTGTGTGTTGTGTGTGTGTTTGGCCCCGTGTGGGCCATCCATCACCATCATGGCGTGGGGAGCCATCTTTATTCAGAGGGCTTCTCGTTTGTCCTGCCACGCTGACAGCGCTATAGGCCAATGGAGAGGGTGTGTGTGTGTGTGTGTGTGTGTTTGGGGGTGTCAGTGCACCCGCGCTGATCAGCAGTGGGGCTCTGGAGGAACCTCCCGTCATGCCAGTCTCTCCTCTCCGATCAGTACACACACACACACACACACACACACACACACACACACACACACAGACACACAGACACACACACACACACAGATACAGACAAACACCTATGCCTGAGGTCTTGATATACGTTCCATATTGTCTTTCAAGTGCGCACACCATATGCACACATTTGGCTTCCTCTGCGAACGTCAGCAGGATAAGGATTGTAGTCATTTCTCTCAATCCGCCGAGAGTGCGTAGCGTCAGTCTGACGCCTGAGCTGAGTGCCGTGAGTTCTATAGCGCTAACCAGAGAGAAGGGTCTGACAGGAAATCCTTATCAGCATCAAACACTCATCACCTGAGTCAATTAAGAGAGTGCCATCGCCAGCCTGAGGGGACGGCTTCGGCGTGAATACCTAACATCCTGCCTACCCCTCACGCGAATACCGAACACCAAACACACACACACACACACACACACACAGACACACACGCACGCATGCACACAGACACACACACACATGCTCCCTTTGCTCTCAGACAGAAGGGCCCGCCGTTTTCATTTCCATAATGGATCGCATAAGGATCTCTAATCCGGCCGACGGAGCGTGCCGCTCCTCACCGCTCCACTGATCTCCACCGAACGCAGGCCCGAGTCGCTGCCCTAGCCGGAGTCCGAGTCCATCAGCGCTGCAGCCTGAGTCAGAGAGTGCTAAGCTTCCCCTTAGAATGATACAGTTCTATCTGACATTTCATTCAAAATTGAGTTATTGACATATTCTTATTCTGGGACAACCTAATAAGGTGATGTCTTTCTTGAAGTTGTACCGTAATTTCCCAATTATTAGCCACATTTTTTTGTTGTTTCTTTTAACTTGCATAAAACACTGTCCTGTGGCATATACAAAATGTGGCTAATACACAGGAAATTACGGTATGCACTTTTGGACATTATAACTAAAGAGGCTTGTTCCACTTATCATTATAACTCAAGAATTTGGAAAATGGAATTTTAGAAGTTATCCCACATATGACTGATCCTTCTCATGTTATATACTGTTACGTGTACTGTGCACATTGCACAACAGAGAGACTGAATATTTTTTTTCTATCAGTATTTCTGCAGTGATTGAAATAAGAACATTATCATGCTCGTGCTTACTCTAATGGTTTCTTGTGAATCAGCTTCAATTATGTGGATACAAAACTGAAGACTTAATCACAATTTCAGTGCTATAAACACATCAGTGATTTACAATTACTTTTCTTTATTTCATTAATTACATTTTAATTGATTTATCAGAATGTGCAGACAGACCTAGCTGCAGGCCTGGCACTTTATTCTGCATTTTGTGAAAAAAAAATGCCCATGTTCCTTTTTAGAATAACTGAAAGGTTTTTAAATGTACTAATTATAGTCCAAAACATACACTAACATTTGAGCAAATTTGAATGCATTAGAACATTAATTGACTTGGTAATGTGCTGGAGAAACAGGCCCTGCACCCACTTTGTTGTAATGGCTGTTTTATACGGACATACCCATCTAAACCAAAGACATAAAATAATCAACTAGTCACACCACTCCATTAAGTCATCATAAATGTTGGCGCTGCTTATTCTGTTGGCTTCCTCTGCTCGTATATACTCGTATTTTGAGTATTAGCCTCCAATGACACTTCTCCATACACTCTCCATAACTTTAGAAAAGCACACACACACACACACACACACACACACACACACACACACACACAAAAGCAAGCACTGGGAAAAGCCCAGTACAAAAAGCCCTGGGCAAAGCTGTGCTGGCTGGCCTCAGCAGTGGTGCCCAGGAATCGGATAGTGGAAACCCTTTCTTATGAGCTAAAGTGAGCTGCCACTTTTAAGTTGAGGGAAGATTACAGTG
>NC_063190.1:17691146-17876146 GCF_017589495.1 Alosa alosa | reverse complement strand
GACAGACTGTCTAAAGAAAACCCACACACACACACACACAGACACACACACACACACACACACACAGACACACACACACACACGTCTTGACTCAGCTCCATTCGCGGTAATTGCAAAGGTCAACTGCGCTGTTTGCGCAGCGGCTCATTGGTGGATTAGCAGGACACACTCCTCCCCGGCATAATGAAGCGCTCAGTGTGTCGGCAGCGGAAATGTCAATGATATCCCCCCAGGTAGCCAGTGCAGGGCATACAGCAGCAGCAGCACTAGTGTTAATTTTGTCACCTATTTTTAATTTAGTTCTAGTCTTAGTCTTGTGACGAAATGTCCTTTTTAGTCTTTGTCATATTTAGTCATTCAAATATCATTTTTGTTAGTCAAGTTTTAGTGGACTAAAAGTCTAGATCATTTTAGTCTAGTTTTAGTCAAAAGAAAACTAAAGGTATCTTAGTCTTAGTCAGTTTTAGTCAACACATTTTAGTCTTTTTTTATAACAAATTATTTCTGATTACCATTTGAGTCAAATAGTGTTTCACACATCTCAATTTTCCAACAATATTGTGTGTCCACAGGGCTACTCGTCTGTTATAATTACTCATTCTGATTTTTTGTCAGTCAGTATGTTTACATGCACAGGTAAGTCGAGCTACAGTTATAGCTCGGCTGGGATTTGACCATAGACAGTAAAAGATTTGACTGGACCACTGTCATATTCGTAGACCAGTGTTTCTCAAAGTGTGGTCCGGGGAATCACTGGTGGTCCATAAGCTATCCCAAGTGGTCCATGAGCAGGCGTGGTAAAATATAATATAGATGAGTTGTTTGCAATATTGAACCAACTTGTATGTAAAAAACAGTTCTGCAACACTGTCTATGTAAGATATGCCAGTTTAAATCATACAGTATGAATCCACACAATAAGCAAAGTGCAAAGACAATAAGCAAGGTGGTTCAGTGAGTAGGCCTATAGTGTAGACTAATTATAGGCTACTGTTGAAGTAGGTATAATCTTTTTTTTTAGTTAAGTGGTCCTGAAACTGAAAAGTTTGAGAAACACTGTCGAGACCAAAGTATTAATGTTTTACTCCGCTAGAAGCTAGATGGCGATATATTAAACACAACACATTCCCCAAACAGACTCTCCATCTTAGCCATAGCTAACTTGCTGCTTGAACTTTCCATATTAGCTTACTTGCTAGCAAACTTTGCATCATCAGTCTAACTAGTTAAATAGTTGACATTACATGATGAACATTTTCGATATGGACATTCTGGGGATGTTAATTTGTATGAGAGAAGCTTCAACTTCTGGGTATGTAGCATTGTGGCATAAACCTTAGGTAGTTAGCTTGCTAACTCTGGCAGAAATCTCCAGTGTTGCAGCAACAGCACGTAGACTAGCCTACAGGAAAGCTGTTGCGTATGAACTCATTCGGAATATTTTGAAAACGTAACAGCTAGATATTCTGTCTTCTCATTTTGTAGACGAAAATGAAGAGAGATTTTATCCTAGTTTTTATTTCATACAAAACATTTTAGTCTCAGTCTTTTTTTTAGGTCAACAATAATGCTTCTTAAGATAGTCTTAGTCAGTGTTTCAGGACATTACTGCCGTCTCGTCATCGTCTCGTCTTAGTCATAAAATAAAAGGTTGTTGACGAACATATTTCCTCTCGTCTCGTTTGACGAAATTAACACTAAGCAGCACAGAGACGGAGGAGGCAGCAGCAGCGGCGGCGAAGCGGCCAGGAAGGGAGCCATTCTGGCTGGGGCCTCCTCTCCTCTCCTCTCCTCTCCTCCACCCACCCTCATCCTCCGCCCACACCCCCACTCCCTTACCTCCTACCGCCTTGCCCCAGCCAGTCGGAGTGCAGCCCCGACGGCTGACATTATCAATGTTCGCAATGTCACATCTTAATGGCCAACTGTCTGGAGAGCAGTAAGAGCGACCGCATATGCTGATAAGGCACGTGCACACACACACACACACACACACACACACACACACACACACACCCATGCTGCAGCGGCCCTCGGTGAGCGGTGAGCGTAACTCCACGAGGTCTGATGAAATAAAAGGACCTAGTGGAATAAAAACAGACTGAGGAGGAGCTGAACATATAAACCGTGTAATTATTGTAAGCTACTACAGGGTAAGAGTGATTTAGAGAGATATAGAAGAATCTGTTGTGAAGAATATTGCTGTTCTTATTGAGGGCATCTCGGTGTCTAATCATACAAATGGTTGCCAGGATTAGCCTGCCCTCGATTTGTGTAGTGTGTATGTGTGTGTGTGTGTGTGTGTGTGTGTTTTGTGTATGGGTGTGTGTGTTTTTGTGTGTTTTTTGTGTGTGTGTGTGTGTGTGTGTGTGTGTGTGTGTGTGTGTGTGTGTGTGAGAGAGAGAGAGAGAGAGAGAGTCTATGTTTGAGTGTGTCTACCTTATTACCAGAAGCACTGAATCAGTGCATCTTATCAAGGTTCACACGAAGCTGAAGATTCACACATAGGTATTTACATGCATTTGCATATGCACATGAAAGATTGTCTCTCTCTCAGTAGCAACAAAACATGTTAACACAATGAATAAGATTATGAATTTAAATTCATTTGAGAGAAGGGAGAGTGAGAGAGAGAGAGAGAGAGGGGTTAGAAATGTGTATGATTAGTGTCACTTTCTATCATGCAATGATTCTGAGATTTGCAGACATTCAGTACAATGATTTTGAGAGTGAGAGAGAAGTGAGAGCTCTGAAGCATATAGAGTAAGAGTAGGACCTTTAAACAGGAGGAACTATTATTCTGTTAAGCTCTGCATTGATCTAAACTGGACAGGGAGGGGAAGATTGACTTTCTGTCTGTAAGTTAGACATCTGAATGGACACATAAATAAATATCCTTAGCATCTCAAGTAGAAAATGCGGCCGCCTATCGAAACACACACCTTTTTATTTCTGCTCCTCAATGCTGCAGATAGAGCTTTTGACCGTGGCCTCAGGAAAATGAGAGCTCCTTCTAATTCTCCATCTACACCATCTTTCTTTGCGTTTGTAGGTGGAAGAGCACAAGCTCATTGATTTGCCACAATTCAGACTTGACCGGTCCATAAGTCTTAAGACATGTGTCCATGTCAACCATGGACCAAGGTTACGAGACGAGAAGAGCCCTCTTCATACAAAGCTCTCATACAAAAGGCAAGACTTTCATCATCGCAAGCAGACATCTTGCTGTGCGACTTGTCAATACGTTTCTGAGAAATTCAGTGATGATTAAATGGACGTGTTTGTGTGCATGTGTGTGTGTGGGTGTGTGTGTGTGTGTGTGTGTGTATACAAGCGCACGGCCAAACATTTCTGCACCCATCGAGTCCACTAAATGACCGTCACAGCTGAAGGACGTGTCTGAATGGGAGACGAGGAGGGGAAAAGTAGAAAGGCTAGTGAAATGTCCTTGCCAAGGCTGCGCTGTGTGGTGTGGTGTGGAGTGTAGTGTGGTGTCCACCGGATGATAGTGTTTCACACTGAAAAAAAACGTTGCTCTCTATTATCGCACTGATAGATTTCTATTCCAAGGGGGTGAATAATGACGTCCAATGAGAGTCCATTTACTGTGGTGATGCCTAATGGCCACTCAGAGCACAGTCCACACCCACAGCAAACAAAGGATCGTCGATACAAATGATCTGGAAGGCTCATGAGACCGGCCTGCACAAGTGGAATTACTCCCTGCGTTCGGCCCTGTAATTAGTTTTAATTTGGGCCTGTTAAATCAAAGCAAAATATACAACACGTCTCCAGATACAAATATCGGTCCGAGAGAACATCACTCTTGCCGACAGCGGCTGATAAAAAAGAAAAAGAAGAAAAAGAAGAAAAACCCGACAGTCGACCCTATAAAAGACAGAAACACAAAGGAGACTGGCTGAAAACAATAGACGAGAGACCCATAAAAAGGGAAGAGAGAGTGAGGCTGAATGCATAGCAAGGAGAGCTGCATCTCTTCTCACAGTCAACGCACACAGCACTTTCTCAGAATTCCAAATAGCAGTAAACAAAAAAATACTGAATGGCATTTTGCATGACACACAATGAAATAATGTTATGGGGCCCATTGTGTTGGCTCACAAAAACTGTAAAACGTAGTGTGACCGGTGTGTTCGTGACCTTGCGGAATATGTGTGTGTTTTGTGGTGGTTGCTCTGTGTCCTGCTGAACTAATATTGTGTGAGACTGGGTGGTACGGTGCGTTGAAATGGGAGTTTAATGTAAATAGGTTGGCACAAGGCAAGGTGTGCATATTTTGTATAATAGATGTGTCATTGTGCATATTATAATAGATGTGTCATTGTGCATCATAACAGCACAGGACACATCTTAATCTGCAATATCAGAAGCCTGAATCGAGCCCAGAAACATTCAACACCATTTAGCAGGACCTTGCAGGCTGGTCAGTGGGCTACAGATCATACTTCATAATTTTTTTAAAAGAAGCCTGTCAGTTTTCCCGTCTGTAAACGCATCCTGCTATCGTCATTGTTATCATCATTATGATGTACAAAAAGTGGACGTGACTTGGACACAATAACTAGTTCCACACTGTCCTCCTTTCACTCCACCTCATCCACCTGGGTGTGTGTGTGTGTGTGTATGTGTGTGCGTGTGTGTGTGTGTGTGTGTGTGTGCGCATATCTATAAACTAAACTGTAGATGCCTCAATGATAAACCCTCACGTCCTTGACTAGTAGCAGTAATTATGTGCTAAGTAGATATGAAAATAAGAAACCAATATGTAAAATGTAGTTACTTTTTCTCTCTCTCTCTCTCTCTCTATCTATCTCTCTCTCTCTCTCTCTCTACAGACACCCACCCACATACCATTGTTAAAGACTCAAGCCTGTGTGGCATAATACTTCAAACTCATGACTACTGTATAGTACATATAGGGGGCACAGTCCAATAGGGAGGGGGGATGACAATATGGAGACATTCCGAGAGCAAGAGGAGACAGATAGGACTGCAAAGAAATGCCATGCCATGAGGAACAGATGAATAGAGGAGAGAGAGAGAGGGAGAGAGGGAGAGAGAGGGGGCAGAGAGAGAGGGAAAGAGAGACAGAGAGAGGGAGAGAGAGAAGGGGGGGCAGAGAGAGATAGGGAGAAAGAGACAGAGAGAGGGAGGGAGAGAGGGGGCAGAGAAAGAGGGAGAGAGACAGAGAGAGGGAGAGAGAGTGGGCAGACAGAGAATTACAGAAAGATAGAGAGAGGGAGAGAGAGAAAAGGGGGTGCAGAGAGAGAGAGGGAGAGAGAGAGAGGGAGGGAGAGAGAGAGCACAATATAGTAAGGTAGAGAAGAGAGAGAGACCGAGAAACACTGATAGCTTCACATCATAAATGTGTGTGTGTGTGTGTGTGTGTGTGTGTGTGTGTGTGTGTGTGTGTGTGTGTGTGTGTGTGTGTGTGTGTCTGTGTGTGAGAGTGAGAGTGCAATGGATGTAAACTGTTCATGAACCTCTCTCAGTGCACGTCATCATTAAAAATGTAAACACTTTTTCATCCAAATACACTTGTCCTCAGTCACTGAACACATACACACAGAGACACTCTCTCTCTCTCTCTCTCTCTCTCTCTCTCACTCACACACACACACACACACACACACACACACACACACACACACACACACACACACACACACAGGCAGGCAAGCACTTACTGAATACTGATGAAAAATTGTATAGTTTCCAGGAAGACTCACAATTATACATTCCCTCACCCTACTAGAAATTGTAATCACTGCAACTATTTCAGCATCTCAATGACAGCAGAAAAGAAAAGCCACAAATTCCCCTTCCTTCCTGCAGAGAAACCAATTATTTTAATCTTAGTTCACATATGCTTGAATAGAAAGAAGTGAAAGAACAGTCTGACCATGTAAACCATCAGTATGTACAAGAGAGTCCAAACGTCACATAGGGCCGACATATAAGGGCCCAAATATAGTCCTGCGTCTGTGTCCCGTGCACACGGCGCGCGGCGAGAATTGCGTCATCGATGCGGCATGCGGGGGTGTGTGTGTGCCTCCCATGTGAGCACACGTCAATAATGAGTATGCCACTTCCTTACCTCTGCAGAAGAACCTGTCCGTGGACTTTCGCTATTCCTAAAAAGTACCGTGTGGAATCTTTTATTAACTTCCACATAGCAAAAAAGGTAATGTTGCACCGCAGAATAAGGAACTATTATGACCTATTTTTTTCTGCTTCAGAAAAAAAGGAATTCAAAAAAGACATGGTGGTCAAGGATCTTTTGTCATCTACAGTACCAAGCATGTTGTAAAGACCTTGGAGGAGCTATACATTGAAAAGCATCCACTTTTAACTTTTCCCAATTGAAAAAAGTAAGATTCAAATTTTTGAACTTGAACTTGAAAGTTGGCCATGCACAAGAGAAGTACTCACAGTGATGAGCAGCTAATGTCTATCATAAAGCACCTACTTCACTTTTTGCCACTGAATAATAAGTTTCAAGCTTTTACCTGAAAATGGCCTTTGTACAAGATTGTATGACAGTGAAGGAAAGAGGTGAGTGCCATGGTATGGGGCTGCATGAGTGTAAGGGCTGAGCTACACCAGGCGTGTAACTGAAGTGTTCCGTTCACGTTGCGTCTGCTGCAACAATTAGCTTTCATTATAATCAATGGAAGTAGCTACACCAGACGTGACAGTGGGGCGTACGTTCGAAAAAAATAGACCATTCAAATAATCATAATGATTCAAAGCACATTGCTCTACTTGAGCAAGAGTTTCTAAAGAAGCTGGTCAAGTGCTGTATAATGCCTGGATTGAATTCAACATCTCTGGAGCATTATATAGAGAAAGGAAGAGAAATACAATCCTTCAAGTATTGAATAGCTAAAAAAAAGTCAGAATGGCATTTAAAAATAAATGCGGACATATGAAGCACTGAAAAATAAAAGATTTCAATCTCAGTAATAAAGCTGCACTAACTTTTATTGCATTGAGACCCTCCAGTGAGACCTGTATTTTACTTTACATAAGTTTTTTACATAAAACTTTACATAAAAGCAAATACCCTATACTGTTAAATTTAGAAGTAATGTCATTGCAATACCCTTTTGAATCATTGGATATCTGAGTGATATTGCACACAGTTGTACTCACTTCTGTAGCCTACAGCATATGTATGTGCATCTTGTTTTATGTATGTTGTTTTATTTATTTATGTTATGTAGTATTGTTTATGCATGCGCTGTATATGTTTCCACGTGTACGTACTGTAGACTTATTTGCGGGCGTGGTAGAACTGCCATAGCATCACCGCCCGACAATCGGTGACCTCGGGTTTGATTACTGAGCCTGCCATTTTGATTCAGCGTCTCTTTGGAAGAAACGTCTGCTAAATGTCAGTAACTGTGCAGCTGTGGTGTCTTACCGTTGTCCACGTCCGACTTCCTCTCCTGCTCGGTGTCCGTGAGGGACAGAATAGAGTTGGCTCGGCTGGAGAGGGCGGAGCCGCCGCCGTGCTCTGACTTCACTTCCTGCATCCACAGGTGCAGCGCGTGGTCCGGAGATGCCGGGCCCTCGGGCTCAGTGTCCGGGTCGGAGCCAGCGCCCACGGACACGCCGCCGGCATACGAGTGCTGGGAAGAGGGCGCGTGGAGAAAGTCTTCATCTGGGAACGAGACAGATAGATGGCAACGTTAGAGTAACGTTCTGTGGTTATTAGCTTAGGTGTGTGGAGGAGGTCTTCATCTGGGAACAAGAGAGGGAGAGAGATAGACAGCAACATTAGTGTTACGTTCTGTGGTTATTAGCTAAGGTGTTTGGAGGAGGTCTTCATCTGGAAAAGAGTGAGGGAGACAGCAAGGTTGAAGTTACATTTTATGTTTATTAATTAGGGTGCACAGAGGAAGTCTCTTATAAGAGATTAGAGAGAACGTATCAAGTGGAGACAGAACTTCACTCTCTTCCACTCTCCTCACACACAGTGCAGTAAAAACACAAACTAATCAGAGATGAATATTTCAGGCCGAATGTAGGGGGCCTTCCAGAGTTCCTGCCGGCGACTAGTGAGGAGAGCCTCCCATGGCTCTGGAGAGCGAGAGGAAAGGACGTCCTCTCCTCTCTTCACTGCACAACACACAACTGCTGCACACCGCAGCCTGAAGAACTGCAGAGCATCCATTTTGTAGACCTAATATACTCCCAGTAGCAAACACATTTATGTGCACATTCATAATGTATAAAGTATGACTGTAATTATAGTTGGCCAATAGTTTTCTGATTGCTAGAGAGACTATTTTGAACTCAATGCAATGGAAAACGAAACAAGAGACATATGAAGAAATGGAGAGAATAGAGTAAACAATAAAACTACTTTAACTTGCCTCCTTCCATACCTTTGATCTGTTCCTTTTTTACCCCTTTATTTAACATTCTATCTATGTTTGCCTGTCTAACCTGCACTTTTAATTGCTTTACCTAACTAAGTTACTCTTTTTTTACTCCTTTACGCAACCTCAAACTGCTCTTTTCAAACTCCTTTACCTCAAACTGTTCTTTTCTAACTCCTTTACCTCAAACTGTTATTTTCTAACTCCTTTACCTCAAACTGTTCTTTTCTAACTCCTTTACCTCAAACTGTTATTTTCTAACTCCTTTACCTCAAACTATTCTTTTCAAACTCCTTTACCTCAAACTGTTCTTTTCTAACTCCTTTCCCTAACCTGCTCATTCCCACATAGAGTATTGCGTGAACAATAATGAGCACTAGATACATTCAGAGCTGCGGCACGGAGTTCATGGCATTTATGAGGGACTAATCATAGCTGTGCTCTCCCAGGAGAAGATGCGAGGGAAGCTCAAAGCCCCAAATGCTGCTGGATTACTTACTGCAAGACATTCCACAGCCTTACACAAGCACTAATACACACACAGACACACACACATACAGACACATACAGACACAGACAAGCACACAATACACACAGGCGCACACGTACGCAAACGCATACGCACTAACCTCAGCCGAAACTCTTTTTAGGTTTTAATTAGAGGTTGTGTGCAGGAAGGATCAACAGTGACTCAGAGTGAGTGAGTGAGAGTTAGTAGGAGTGAGTGAGTGAGGATAAACTTCAGTGACAAAGTGGCAAATAAAGTTATATCTCTTACCTACACACACACACACACACACACACACACACACACTCACCCAGCCCACATCACACACACACACACTTACAAACTCACACACACACACACAAACACACACACACACAGACAGACAAACAGGGACGTAGAGAGAGAGAGGACCAACATCACTGTCTGGGGTGGTCTACTATCTGTAGGCCAGCGATGTTTGACTGTTGTCTGACAAATCATCTGACCTTTCCTGCGATGGCAGCCAGTGCAATGCGAAATGGTATCCAGACAGCTCTGACCGAGCTCAGCCTCCCACATCGCCAGCTCACATTCTATTCCCTCCTCAGTTCCTCTAGCCTACACACCGTCTCGCTGTGTGTCACTGTGTGTGTGTGTGTGTGTGTGTGTGTGTGTGTTGCGAAAGCCTCAGCACATTAAACAGAGGACAGGTGGACAGAGTAAAGTGTTCTTTAAAGGGCCTGTGTGCAAGAGGCCCTCACTCCCTCTTTCACTCTCTCTCTCTCTCTTGCTCTTTCTTTTTCCCTCTTTCCTTCTCTCTCTCTCTCTCTCTCTCCCTCACATTCTCTCTCTGGCTCTTTTCTCCTCTCCCTCCTGCTCTTTCTCCATCACTCTCTCTTTCTCTCTCTCTCTCTCTCTCCAGTAATCATCTCAGCCCTAATTACAGTGGGGCGGTGGTTCCGTCCTTCAGTGCGACCCACCTCACTGCCCCTTGCAGTCCCAGCCGGCAGCGCCGAAGCACGCTCTCACAAATGAGTACTGAGCACTTGCTCACACACTCACTCACTCACACACACACACACACACACACACACACACACACACACACACACACACAAACACTCCTCCGGCTTGCCTCGCCTCGTCGGCTCACTCATGACTAACTCCCTTTGTTACAACCCCCCCCTCCTCTCTCTCTCTCTTTCTCCTTTCTCGCTTTCCCCTCTCTCTCTCTCTCTCTCTCTGTCCTCTCTTCTCAATTCCCCTCTTTCAGTGGGCTTCAGAGTGCCTTTACACTGCAACCCGTCATCAGCGCCTGCTTGGACAAGCACAAAGGGGGGAATGAATAGTGCTCAAAGGCTCACATAAAACACCTACAGTATGCGTGTTGGAGGAAGAAAAAGGAACATTGAAAATGGTGTCGTTTGTTTTTTCCACAGTCAGTTCGTATGCTTGTATATGGATGGAGGGGAACTGGATTAGATAAATGGGAATTTGGGAACTCACGGACATCAAACTAAATTTGCGGAGTGGCCTGATGTCTGGTCTAAGCTGGGCCCGTGATCGTGGCCTGTCACCACGTCTTAAGAGTCAGCCAGGGAAGTATATCCGCCTCTAATCAGATTATTTTGGTGGAGTCTGTCTTTTAGAAGCCTTGTGTCTTCATGCATATACAATGACTTTTCCAAGGAAGGGCCAACATAACAAAAGTAATGATACATACGGCACTAGCAGATGAGCCTTTAAGTAGGACTTTAACCAGGAAGTACTGACACACAGACACCCTCACACATTCGGCCTGAAGGAAGCTGGAACACAACTACTGTAGAAATTGGCCCCTTGGTTCAATATATTGGTGTTTTCAAAGTGAGACTGTGTTTGTTTTAACATTAGGTTCAATCAGAAAACCTCACACACTGTTTTGGTAGCCGATGGATGGTCGCAGTTATTCCTTCGTTGTAATTCATCAGCAAGACTCACATACCATCCCCTACTGGAGTGAGAGAGCACGAGAGAAAAGAGTCAATACTGTATAAAATAGATTGATGAAATGTCTTCATTTCGAAGAGGTTCAGTTAGATGTACAGTAGGCTAGGACTCAGAGGTATCTGAATTCCTTTGCTATCTATATCAAAGTCATGTTGAAATATGTGAAATATTCTCTCTCTCTCTCTGTCCTCTCTTCTCAATTCCCCTCTTTCCAGTGGGCTTCAGAGTGCCTTTACACTGCAACCCGTCATCAGCGCCTGCTTGGACAAGCACAAAGGGGGGAATGAATAGTGCTCAAAGGCTCACATAAAACACCTACAGTATGCGTGTTGGAGGAAGAAAAAGGAACATTGAAAATGGTGTCGTTTGTTTTTTCCACAGTCAGTTCGTATGCTTGTATATGGATGGAGGGAACTGGATTAGATAAATGGGAATTTGGGAACTCACGGACATCAAACTAAATTTGCGGAGTGGCCTGATGTCTGGTCTAAGCTGGGCCCGTGATCGTGGCCTGTCACCACGTCTTAAGAGTCAGCCAGGGAAGTATATCCGCCTCTAATCAGATTATTTTGGTGGAGTCTGTCTTTTAGAAGCCTTGTGTCTTCATGCATATACAATGACTTTTCCAAGGAAGGGCCAACATAACAAAGTAAATGATACATACGGCACTAGCAGATGAGCCTTTAAGTAGGACTTTAACCAGGAAGTACTGACACACAGACACCCTCACACATTCGGCCTGAAGGAAGCTGGAACACAACTACTGTAGAAATTGGCCCCTTGGTTCAATATATTGGTGTTTTCAAAGTGAGACTGTGTTTGTTTTAACATTAGGTTCAATCAGAAAACCTCACACACTGTTTTGGTAGCCGATGGATGGTCGCAGTTATTCCTTCGTTGTAATTCATCAGCAAGACTCACATGCATCCCCCTACTGGAGTGAGAGAGCACGAGAGAAAGAGTCCAATACTGTATAAATAGATTGATGAAATGTCTTCATTTCGAAGAGGTTCAGTTAGATGTACAGTAGGCTAGGACTCAGAGGTATCTGAATTCCTTGCTATCTATATCAAAGTCATGTTGAAATATGTGAAATATGAAATATTGCAAATAACTCGATATTCAGCATTTCTCCACCCTGTTTATTTCTGGTTTCTGGTATATGGTTTGTTTTAGGAACATGAAAGGTCAATTTGTTTAAGCAAGCCACAATGAACATAGCGACATACAGTAGCCTACTTTTCAAGGAATGAGGTGTCTATATCATCCTCTTTTGCATGTCAATATTTACAGTGGTCTCTATCTATCTCTCTCTCTTTCTCTCTCTTCTTCCCATTGTCAGTCTGCCTTTTTTCCTCCCGTTTTCATCTCCTCCCATCGGTCTCCCCTCTACGCGTCCTTTCCCCTGCCTCCGTCTCTGTTCTGGGTGCCTTCATTTTCAGCTGCCTCCTCTTTGGCCTTTCTCTCTCTCTCTCTCGCTTCTCTCTCTCTCTCTCTCCCTCTCTCTCTCTCCTCTACTCTTGACAAACAGCATGTCTCAGATCTCTCACTGCCTTGCTCTCCTCTCAATCTGTTCGGGTTGAGGGAGCTCTGCAGCGTGCTGCAAATGGCTCTTGTTCATTTTATGCAGTTTCCAGGGCAACTGGAACAGAATGTTTTGTTCCATGCGCATCATTTGAATACACCAATAAATGAAAGCAGAAAGCCAATTTCTAGTCATGTTTTTTTTTTTTGTATGTGCTTCCGTCAGACAAGACCGAATGCGTGAGGGTGTCTATGTGTCAGTGTTTCCTGGTTCAAATAAAAGGAACAAAACAATACATATGTATGGGGGAGGACACAAAACAATGACAAAAAGACTCCATTTATGAGATTGAAGGGCAGGAGCAAAGATGGGGGCATGGGGGTGTGTCATTTTTAATAATGTCAGACCAGACGCCGCAGCAACACAAAAGGCCAAGGCAGATAGAATACTTATATTATACAGAACATTAGTTTATGGCTAAGTTCCCAATGACACATTTCCTCAGTATTCCTGTTACTCAGGATATATTGCCAGGAAACAAAACAGTAACAACGCATATTGGAAATTATTCTTGTGTAATGGCCAATAATTGTAATTCACAGCCATTTCCAGCAGAGTTTGTGGGTGTCACTAAAATGTAGAGATTTACATGAAGACCACTCTTTATGTACTTCAAATGATTTATGCTTTCAGAAATACTCATTGCTGAAATGTGGATGATACATGTAAGGCATGAGGAGACATGAATAAGTGCATAGTAAGATGTAATGCTTCTACACTGACAAATTTAAGGTGTATCAGATTCATTCGAATATCAAATTATTATCATTTAATAGGTCAAATAATGGCGTCTTAGTCACGGCAACCTTTATTACTACATTTGCAGACCATACAGTATGTCATCTTTCTTTCTCTGTACATCTTTCTTTGGTATGTACAAATTAGAATCTTTTTATTGTATTTCTTGTGTTGTTTTTTATACACAGCAAAACATCTAAAAAACAAATAATTGAGAACTATTGTCGTTAATAAAGAAATTAGAGATGAAAAGTAATTAGATAGTATATCTTTAATTGTTATAAAATTTAACAAACTATCACTGACAGCTGTTGTCTACTCGGAGTTCTAGGCCTATATCGGAAAGTTACCTTTTTCCGCCCCTGCCCTATTTTCGCTCTTACACATGAACGTATCACTGTCGATCAATGCCGATTGGCGAGTTCAAAATGGAACGACATATACCAGCTGTGCTCGTACTTGTGATGCAAACATGGCACCCATCTATGTTTCAGAAGAAACAATAACATTTGCCATGATACGTTTTTTTCTTTTTTTAATCGAAACCCATGTGACAGGCGCAGTCACAGAAAGGCCCTGGATTTCAACAAAGACAGGGAATCTGACTGGTAATTTCAGATTTATTTAATCTACACATCAAAACAGCCGTTCAAGTACTCCTTGAACCACGCCTGAAATGTTATTGCTATATCCAAGTCTGTTGCTCTCCGCATCTACTTCATGTAATTCATGATTCCACAGTTTTACGTAATCTATCTGTCACTGTTTGCAGTTTCTGAAAGGTTAATCCTTTGTTAAAAAAAGTTGTCACTGGAAATCAAATCAAATCTGGCCATACATCAAAGAACTACAATAAATAAATAAATAAAGATAATAACGAATCATGAGTCAACTGTGTCATGTTGCTCTTCGACACAAAGCATAACAGGGGAATGCACAGACCCATAAAATAAGAAGGGGTATAGGTTTATTTTGCATTAAAAAAGCTTTAAAACGGGTCAAAAATGAGGACACGTCACCACAGACTAAGAATAAATAAACCAATTTAGACATCTTAGGCACAACCATTTTGACACACAAACATGTACACACACACACACACACACACACACACGCAATTTCTCTCCCTCTCTCACACACACACAGACACAAACACACACACACACACACACACATACACGTTTGCATTTTTGTTTGGTAGTACACTTATTTTACATACAAATAGCCATTACATTAAACAGCAGTGTTGACCTTGATTACTTCATGGCTCAGATAATACAGCATCGTGCCTCTCCTATTTTCATCCTATCGGCCATTCATGCAGAGGTCCACTGACAGAGCATCAGCAACAGAGTGTCAATTATCATCGAGGACCACTCACATAGAATTGTACAGTGCACCTCTTCATTCAGTCCACAGTCCACTAAACACACACACACACAAAGACACACACACACACACACACACACACACACACACATACAGTGAGAGAGAGAGAGAGAAAGAATGAGAGAGAGAGCACATAGACACAATGTATGGAAATGAGATGTGCATTCTACATCTTACTGTATATAAAGAAAAACACTTTTCTGTAATGGCTTCTGCATTGATCAGTAAGTATGTAGAGCTGTGTGTGTCTGTGTGTGTGTGTGTGTGTGTGTGTGTGTGTGTGTGTGTGTGTGTGTGTGTGTGTGTGTGTGTGTGTGTGTGTGTGTGAGATTGTGAGTGTGTGTGTGTGTGTGTGTGTGTGTTTTTGCGTGTCACTCAAATAGATCACTAGGCAGCCTTCAACTTTGTCTCAAATGCATGCACAAGCATTACTAGACATAGTCCTACCCACAGAATAATGTACAGTACAGTATCACAGTATCGGCCCTTTTTCCCCCCGAAAACACTACATACAACTAACACAACGCTACACCCAAATAGGTAAGTAAGTGTTTATTTATACGGCACATTTTTTATGCACAGAGTGTAACACCCTCTGCGATTAAGCAAATCACAGCCTCGTGTCTGGAAAAATTAAAATCTCACTTTAAATCCATGCAGAAAGTTGCAGCCTCTGGTGCTTTTAAAATATCAGAACCCCTCCCTCAGATCTTTTGGAAAATGAAACACTTCAGTCAAAACTATACCATTATTTATAAAAGAAATAATTGTTTTTTCATCATAGGGCAAACACAAGTCTGGTCCTGTTTGAATTAGTTACACACAAATGTGCTCAGTTTTAGGTGTGATTTTTAGCATGATTAGATTTGACAGATTGTTTCTCTCCACATTGTAAAATCACTAAATGCATCTATCCATTTACATGTGACGCCTTTTGCACTGGGAATCAGAACAGAACATATTTTAAATAGAATAACCCACAGGGGAATTGCAGTCAAAACATTAGTGGAGACAAAAAGACCATTTAAAAAGCATCCTTTCACAGACCCTGCATCATCCTGGTCAAATGACTTAACTCACTGTTTACAACATGGTCAACCAATGCTGCTTGAATCTCATTTGGTACAGTATGTATATGTTTGGTATGTATGTGTTTGGCATGCATCTGTTTGATATGAATGTGTTTGGTATGAATGTGCAAACTCACCTGTTGCCTTATACAGTGCTTAGATCTAATAGGCGAGTTTACAGTTACAGTAAGTACCATAGAATATGGGCAATTCCACGCAAAACTGTCACATCCATAACGCCAACACAATGCCATGGTATTTAGTTGCCGTTATGGACGTGACAGTTTTGCATGGAATTGCCCATATACTACTACTACTACTACTACTATTAATAATAATAATAATAATAATAATAATAATAATTAATAATTAATAATTATGAATACACCTGTTGGCTGTGTGTAATCCATTGGGCAGTGGTATTTTGAAAGGCAGTGTCTTAAAATGGAAAAAAGTGACCTTACGGTATGTAAGATTTCTGAGTGCTTTTGTAAAACATTTATAATGTTTTGCTGGTTTAAGGTTTTGTGATTAGTATGTAGAGTTTTGCAAAAATAGCAGTAATAGCAAACATAATGCCTAAACAATCAGAGAGAAAGAGAGAGAGAGAGAGAGAGAGAGAGAGAGACACACATAAGACGCATGTTACGTGAAGAGCCATATGCATGCACAACACATTCAAAACGATTCCCCTGTTCAGACACACCACCAATTTTGACAACACACATGTGCATAAAGATAATTAAAATGAGCTCCATCTGGTAGCAGGGTGATTAATTTAGTCCCATCACATGGCACAGAGTTTCTCACACACCAGACTCACAGCAGCACTCACCACGTAGACAGGCTATGCTGTGCACATTACAACACATCAGTACAAACACATTTACTCTTCATACAAAGCCTCACTAACTGTTGCATCAAGGATTTCAAATTTAGTAAATATCACAAGTAAATATAACATATCACATAATAAGCATCCTTTTGGTGCTAAATGTTATCTACTCTGACTTGGCACTCACTCATCTCACGGTGGTGTGCATAGTTCTGTCAGTGTTTTACATGCTCATATGTCTCTTACATTTGTGTGCATTTTGTGTGTGTGTGTGTGTGTGTGTGTGTGTGTGTGTGTGTGTGTGTATGTGTGTGTGTGTGTGTGTGTGTGTATGTATGTATGTATGTATGTGTGTGAGTGTCGGGGTCACCTGTGCAGGGCTGAGGGCTGCTTTTCCTCTTGATGCGGTGGCTGTTGTAGGCCAGCCTGCGGTCGTGGCTGTACTGGCCACTGCTGTGCGTGTGGCCGTAGGGCTGCTGCTGCTGCAAGTGGTTGGGGGGGCCGCCGCCCTCCTCACTCTCCTCTGACGAGCTGGAGTAGCACAGCTCCATGTCGGGTCGAGCCCTGGACAGGGACTGGTACGGCTTGTTGTTCATTTGGTTCATCCCCCGTTCGCTCACTCTCACACTCACTCAGTCTCTCAGTCAGTCAGTCACTCACTCACGCCCTGCAGGACAGACAAAGGAAAAGGAAAGAGCAGGAAGTTAGAGCACAATGTAAAAACAACATCAGAAGAAATGACGGCAACACTTTCTTTTAGGGAACATGTTAGAAACTCTAATTTATCTAATCTAATTTATATAATCAAGTATTTATGGTTAACATGTGCTCCCTAAACTAAAGTGTTACGAAATTACATATTTAACATATTGCATCCCTTATCCTTCCTTAGCTGTATGAGCAGACATATTCATCACATCAAGGGGCTTAACACCGCGGATACACACACATACAGTTTAGCTGCAGTAAGTTCATATTTAGTACAACTTAATGCATTTTAATTGTGAGTTCTTTTGGGGGATTCTTGATCCTATGCTACTGTAATAACAGCATAATTATTTCATTGCACTTATACTTTCAGTGCCATTCAGCACTGCATAATAAAATAAAACACAACACATTTGTAAACATCATGAAAAGCCGATCTATTTATATAATCACAAATAAAAACATTATAAGTTAAATAGGCAGGAGCTCATTGGTTGACTTTGGGGTAAAATTCAACACTTTAAGCTTCTTGGTCTAGTCATTACGCAATGTTCACAATAGTGGTCTAATGGTCACATATTAGGCTAGCACAAAGAGCGTTTAAAAGAAGAAAAAATAGGGCATGTCTTCTCTGCTCAATAATGCCTGCACCTGAATACATGCACCTACAATGTGCTCCCAGTGAAATATATCGAAGTTGGTGAAAAGCTCTCCCTGCAGGTACTAGACTGACGAGAACAATGAATGCACTGCCATCATAAATGTGAAACGTGTCTTACATGGCTGGTTGCAGAAATCAATTACACTCTACATTCATACACCAACTTCACCGGAAACATCATGTACAATGTTTTTTTTTTTCTGAGTTACGAAAAGCATAATTCTTCCTTTACGCTCAATAGTATGAATTGTTGATTGTTGACTTCTGGTGTAAGACTCTTGAAAGATCAGCATCACAATCAAATATGTTACACAATTATGAGAACCATTGCTGACCAACCAAGACGTGAGAAGATATACCATGGTGTAGATTTTTTGAGCACAGACTGTAACTACAGCTGACTGCACCTGACCACAAATTACATCATTAACCAAACCCTTGATTTAGTTCTCTGATATCATACCTGAACAGTGGAGGTTTTCAGAAAAAAAAAATGTTTGTTCAAATGTGCTCAGTTTTGTTTCATCAGCAGGCTCTTACTTTAGTCTACTCTGTGATGGGTCCTACTACAGCCTAGTGAGAGAACAAGGGCCCCTGGTGACGCCCTTCAGAATGGCGCTCGGTGGCTCTCTGGATGCCAGGGAGCACTCACAGTGGACCCGCCAGTGCCTTTGTTACCAGATGGCTAGCCACGCTTCACTGTCATGAAAGGAGTGCAAGAGGTAACAAGAGCCAACTGTCAGTAACAAGCTCTGTGTGTGTGTGTGTGTGTGTGTGTGTGTGTGTGTGTGTGTGTGCTTGCGAGAGAGAGAGATAGAGGGAGAGAGAGAGAAGAGAGAGAGAGAGAGAGAGAGAGAGAGAGAGAGAGAGAGAGAGAGAGAGAGAGAGGAAGAGAGAGAGAGAGAGAGAACTCAGTGCTCACTGAGCGAGGAAGAGCATCAGCCGTCTGGAGATGAACACCAGTGACAGAACAGAAGATACTGTCAGTCAACTTCCATTCAGCCTTCCTCTCGCTGTGCACACTGCCGTGCAGTCCAGTCGAGTCGAGACGAGTCCCTGAAGCCACTGTGGAGGAGTGGAATGGAATGGAGAGACTGAACTGCACTGAGATTTACAGGATGTGTAGTGGCCCGTGCACTGGCGCGGCCTGATCCCGTTGTAGCCATCACAAGCAACTGTAAATCGCGTCTGCAGTCGCTGTGATTTGGCATCATTGCCTTTACACATTTACAGCAGGTCTGTAGCTTTCAGGGAACATTACCCCAGTGGAGGGTTCTATTGCTCTTGGAAAATGTACAGTGTTTGTCTGTGGACTGCCTATACAATCTAGCTGACGTTGTTTGTCCTGCCAAGATGCCCCACGGTCTTAGTGCTGTAGTCAAATGCAAGCCTCCAACAGTGCGAACAGAGATGGAAGACCTGACCTCACCCCAGCAAAATGGCAAAAGTAGAGTTAGAAATATTCTGTTCACGTCTGAGGACATTTTCCTCAGTGAACACAATGCTCGGGGCGTGCAGGCTCTCTCTGCATTTTCCCTTGCACAGTGCAACCACTGAAATTAAATCATGAACTTTGACTTAAACTCAAACAACAGCGTTTTCATTGCCTGGGGAAGGGAAGGGAAGAGAAAGCAATGTCAGATGTAAGAAGCCGTATGTGTACACATTGCTTCTGTGTGGACCCACCTTATCTTATGAAAAGGTCTGGAATTGTTTTAGCACAAGTTCACCACATTGGAAACTCAGCAATGACTGCACAGCCTCCTTACAATGTACCCTCACCCATGCTCACATATTCTCCCTTGGAAGGGACCAGGAGATCCACTTTCATCTGATATTTTGGATATCAAACCACTGCAATGATTTGTTTTAAAAAAAAATGAACGAAAGCTGTAGGTTCAAACCTTGAAGTTACTGGAGCAAATTTAAAGGAACCATATGTAAGATTGTGGCCACAACTGGTACTGCAATCACTTTCAAACTAGATGTACCGCAGAGCGGTACAAAATAGGACCGCCGCCCAGTCCAGCACATTTTTTCCACAAAATTAAATCACGCTGAAAGGCCTATATGATTCTAACTGTCTCACTAAATTGCATTATCCACACTCAATTCTCACTGGTATCTGATAGACAACAAGTACCAAAACATGATAAGTTCATAGATTTCACATGTAAAATTCATTTTATACAACCCCACACCCATCTTGCCTGGTCATAATTCTGAGAAATTCTTGAATTGTGTGCATGTGTGCGTGTACATGTTTATGTTTATGTGTGTGTGTGTGTGTGTGTGTGTGTGTGTGCGTGCTTGTGTGTTTGCCTCCGCGTGATGTGTGTTTGTGCATGTGCATGCATGCGTACATATGTCTACTGTGTGAGTATGTGTCATTCGTATGATTACTGTGAATGTATGTGTGTGCGTGTGTATCTGTTTATGCACATGTGTGCACATGGAATGGGTTGACATGGCCCCTTGAGATCAACATACAAAAAAAATGGTCCTCCTAAACCTTACGGTTCTCGAGATATTCACAGAAAACTGTGTCTGCCCTACCCTCCTTTCGGGGAGTGCAGTCCAGCGGGGGGGCTACAGATCAAAACAAAAAACGATGGTTCCATGCTATCCATATGGGGTTACATGCCCACCAAGTTTCGTCTACCCCGGTCTTTCAGTGTCCCGGGAATCCTTGACAGAAATTTGGACATGCAAAAAAGAAAAAAAAGAAAAAATCTGACTAAACCTATATGAAACCAACATTTACACATAATTACTGTAGAGCGGTGCATCCTACCCCCGACTCGAGGTTGCCACCCGGATGCCGAAACACTACTGACTTCGTGATTAGTAGATAGGTAGAGGGTGGCGCATCAGGCCAAAACACAACATGACATGACAAAACACAACATCAACATCAGTTGAGGGCTACAACTTCACTTTTTAAATGACAATATCCTGGCCGGACTACTGTGTTATCAGTGATATAAGCATTTGAAATGAATATGATTTCTTAATGTCTAGTGACATATCAGAGCCATTTTATGATTAATTTAAATACATTTCTTACATACGGTTCCTTTAACAGAAGTGTAATATAATCTTAACAAATGTAATGTGATGCAAATTAACCCATATCCATCACCCTTAGTCACACATTATAGCCTATGTGAATCTTTAGCTAATCCATCTCTCATACGACTTTTACCCTAATTTCAAGCATTTCCACTGAGGATTTCCTATTCGAACGGTCAACATTTACACACTTTCTGAGTTGAATGGAGACTCAGCTACAGATAGGCCTGCTGCCTCCGGTCACTGGCTCTGGCGGTCATCATCTCGGAGCCGAGCAGTGTCTTTGCTGAGGCGCTCGCATGCAGCAGTTAATTTTCTAGCTGAACCGTTCTCACCCTTCACACTAATGAGAGCTGGTGTGTCCACTCTACTCCCCCCATAGGTCACCGCCTGACCAGACACTCACTTAATTACCTGCACAAGAGTCCTGGCTGGCTCGCCATGGACACAGCGGAACCACTCACCGCTCTGCCGTTTTAGACCTGTGTTGACATTGTCTGGCCGCGGCTAAGTCAGACTGCTCTGGACGTTGTTTCTTAGCATCTGAGCTACAGTATACTTTGGCATTGGGGACATATGAAGAGGCAAGAGAAGTTATCAACAAGAGGGATCTCCACTTAATCTATCTGGTACATTGCTCAGAGGGGAGCATAGTAGCCCCCAGAGGTGAGGCATCAGAAATTGTATCTGGGCATGGCCAGAGAGAAAATGGAGGAGAGGCCTGAAAATGGTTGAGTCACAAGCAGATGATGAGGACTGCAGGCTGGCATGGTGGTGAGGAGTGTCAGTTAATGCTCCTTGTCTCATGTCAGAGATGAAGCTGAGAGAGGTAAAAGCATCGACCTTGGTCATTCACTCATAACACACTTACATAATACACACTACGCAACCCGAGTTTCTATTCATACACTAATGCTATTTTTGTCTGTTATACCAATTAAGTAAAGTAACATGTGGCTGGAAACAAAGTATAGTTCACAAAACAATTGCAAACGCAGGACGCAGGACTATAAATAAAATAAACATTCATTATTAGTCAGTAAATGATTTTGGAGCATCTGCTAAATACCATACACATAAAAATGAGTTGTTTATTTGTCCATTCTTATCTAGTAGCAAAATGACACTACTGATGCCTGTAGACTACTCATGGATTTACCGTGAAATGTATCTAATAATTTCTTTGCAAACAAATTATAGAGACAGTGAAGCTCCTGCATGAAAGAAAACACCAATTTGATTTTAATTTAGATAACAATTGATTTCAACACCAAGATTGTTTACTATCTGCCAATTTCACAAGTCTATCTGATAATTAGTAAATCTCTTACAAACAAATGCATGGATTGACATCAAGACGTTTCCATTTCATCTTTCAGCAAACACCTCACCGTCAAGGCACAGTGCTAGATGAGACTCACAGTCAGGGTGCGATTTGTGTAAAAACCAGAGGGGGGGATGAATTTGAATAAGTTTGTAAACCCCCCTCCCACCCCCAAAAAAATGAACGAACGATTTATAGCCTAGCAGGCGCGCCTGCAGGTGTACGTGCGTACGCACTGTGCATACCATCAGGCTCAACAACGAGAGAAAATTTCCCTGTGTGCGTGTAATGTGTATTCACACCAAATTGGCCCACCATACCTTCCCAACTATGCACAGTATCCCATTAGCTGCCATCAGGCTATTTACAATTTTCTATTACGTAACTTAGTGAACACTTATCAAAATTAACGCGCACACATTTTGTTTGAGCAGGAGGCACAATACGCATGCAGGCACGTAGGTTACTTGTTTTCTTTTACTTGGCTATCTATCTATATATGGTTATGAGCACACAATGTTGAGCTAATTCACTAATTCAATACTCATGATGGATCACAAGTTTAAACAACAGAAAGTATGGAGGCAGCAAAGCTAGAGGATTTATTCCAGATGGGCAAGAACAAGGTAGGCAATTGGTGTGCTTGTCAGAACGATAGACTGCATTACAGCTGTTTAAAGCCAGACGTCAAGAACAAAACAAGGTAACTTTAGCCTGTATAGGGCTGTATAAAGTTGTCCAAATGAATAGGTCATAGTAGACGTTGTTGTTGTATTATTGCATGTGGATGTTGTTATGTTATGTATATTGTTATGTTTTTTTTTTGCGGGGGCGATGGGTCGGGGGTGCGTGCCATAGCATTAATTCCTGCAGGCGCCCCTAGCCTAGTAATGCCATGGCTAATAATAGCCTATATTATTTTTGCCACCTTTGTAACATTTTAGTTTTAGTTTACCGTGGTGTATGACTTTAAACAGCGAGTGTGCTTGGTATGATGCATCATGCATCAGCTTCTCTAATGCAGGGTAGAACTACGTTTTGACAAGCATACAAATTCACCTTGTTCTTGCCCCATCTGAAATGACTCATCTACTTTTGCTGCCTCCATCCTTTCTGTATTTGTTGTGTAAAAAAACGTCGTATATGATGGCACTGAAGTCTTAAGTTAGTGAATTGGCTAACAGTGTTAGTTGGTAACCAAATAGCCCACACAAAAGTTGAAAAAATAAATGTGCTTATTGTAGCCTACAGAAAATAAATAGCCTATCATACTGTCAGTTAATTGCCTACAGTGCAGTGAAGAGTTTGGAGAGTAAAGTTATAGGGCAACTTGAAGTTTTATGAAAATAATTTACGAACCAGAACATAAAGACCATGAAGCTTCTATTTCTTGCAGCTGTTAAAACACCCGCTAGATAGTTTAAATACCCACCAACATTCATTTTTGCAGTACAGATTATTTCTAAAAGTTATTTGTCTACTACTGGCTGATTTATCAAACGAGTGCTTTCTCGTTCTTCCTACGCAAACTACAGGTGTTTCGGTAGAGAGCCATTGAATAAGCGATGCCAAGCAATTTCTGTAACACTTTTTGTGACATTCAGCAAATATATCCTCATTTAATGTAAGTTCCTTCGGACAATAGGCCTACGTTCTACTCTACGTGCAGTTGTCCTCCATCTCAATTGCATCAGTTTTCTAATTTTGAAGGTTCTAAAACATTATTATGCTCCACTGAATCCTTCTCGTTTTCTTTCATTTGTCCAGCTAACTTTTCCATTGAACCTAGCCATTTATGATGGATTACACACTCGACATTCTGAAATGTCCTGCACGATCAAGGCCAAATTAAGTTATAACGCAGCCACTGTGTCAGCAGCATGAGTGCTGACGGTGACGGTGCGTTTCTGATGTCAGATTATTATGTAGGCTAGCATACTAGACTGTTCTCACGTTGCAGCGCTTTACTTATATGAAGTAGCATTAATCCCCCCCCCTTTACTTATATGAAGTAGCATTAACCCCCCCCCCCGACGATAAAAATAATTTAGCAGAGGTAGGAATAGGAAAACCAGAGGGGGGGAAATCCTCACCATCCCCCCCTACAAATCGCACCCTGCTCACAGTGACTCCTCTCATTCCTCCTCTCCTCCTAACTGGGGGTATTTTAAGTAGCCTACATGGTTGACACATCTGGGTAAGTTCACTCACAGTAAGTGGTAAACCTCCTTAAAGAGGGGCTTTTTGACTTTTTTTTGTAAGGGGACTGAAGCTATAGGGCTCTTCTATTAGAATATTGGTAACACTTTATAATAACTACACACAATTCATCATTTATTAAGCCTTTGTTACTTATTAGTTAATGGTTTGTTCACCATTAGTAATTTCTTGTTCATACATAATTTATCATCAGTTAAGCATTTGCACAGACAGTTATAAATAGTTTGTTCATAGTAAATAAGCCTATATCTAAAATATGTTTATACATTATTGGTAATACTTAATAAATGATGCAATAATATGTTTTTGATTAAGTAATATTTCCATTATTTAACAGTTGTTACATACACATGCACTAATGATTAGTTAGGGTGAGGATACATATTTTATAAACCACTTCCTAATACTATAATTAACTAGATGTACCGCAGAGCGGTACGAAATAGGACCGCCGCCCAGACCAGCACATGTTTTCCACAAAAATAAGTCACGCTGAAAGGCATATATGATTCTAACTGTCTCACTGAATTGCATTATGCACACTCAATTCTCACTGGTATCTGCTAGACAACAAGTACCAAAACATGATTAGTTCATAGATTTCACATGTAATATACATTTTATACAACCCCACCCCCATCTTGCCTGGTCATAATTCTGAGAAATTCTTGAATTGTGTGCATGTGTGCGTGAACATGTTTATGTTTATGTGTGTGTGGGTATGTGTGAGGGTGTGTGGGTGTGTGTGTGTGCGTGCATGTGTGTGTTTGCCTGTTTATGTGCCTGTGTGTGTGCATGTGCATGCATGCGTATATATGTCTACTGTGTGAGTATGTGTCATACGTAGGATTACTGTGAATGTATGTGTGTGCGTGTGTATCTGTTTATGCACATGTGTGCATATGGAATGGGTTTACATGACCCCTGGAGGCAAACATACACAAACAATTGGTCATCCTAGGCCCTACGGTTCTCAAGATATTCACAGAAAACTGTGTCTGCCCTACCCTCCTTTCGGGGGGTCCAGTCCAGCGGGGGGGCTACAGATCAAAACGAAAAGCGATGGTTCCATGCTATCCATGTGGGGTTACATGCCGGAGACAGTTTTCTGTGAATATCTCGAGAACCGTAGGGCCTAGGAGGTCCACCTTTTTTATGTATGTTGGTCTTAAGGGGGCATGTCAACCCATCCCATTACCACTTATTTCATGTATAGCCACCTAGTTAAAAATTAAAAGCAAAAATTAGGTGTTTTCAACACAATATCTCTGGCTGACAAGGTCAAAACTGCACGAAATTAAAAGTGTAGGATCATTATGACACCCTCCGAATGCATGCCAAGTTTTGTGTACTTTCGTTCATGGGGGGCCTTACAATAAAATAATTTATGTGTACATTTAGTGACGTACACCAACAAGGATTCCGGGACACTGAAAGACCGGGTACACAAAACTTGGTGGGCATGTACCCCCCACATGAATAGCATGGAACCGTCATTCTTCGTTTTGATCTGTAGCCCTCCCCCGCTGGACTGGACCCCCCGAAAGGAGGTTAGGGCAGACACAGTTCTCTGTGAATATCTTAAGAATTGTAGGGCCTAGGATGACCAATTTTTTCCGTATGTTTGCCTCCAGGGGTCATGTTAACCCATTCCATGTGCACACATGTGCATAAACAGATACACACGCACACACATACATTTACAGTAATCATACGTATGACACATACTCACACAGTAGACATATAATGCGCATGCATGCACATGCACAAAATACACATACGCAGGCAAAACACACAAGCACGCACACACACACACACACACACACACACACATAAACACAAATTTGTACACGCACACATGCACACAATTCAAAATTTTTTCCCGTCATCTACTCCCTGAATTTTTGGTCATTGATACCCGGGACACCGAACCACCGGGGTACATGAAATTTGGTGGGTGTGTAGCCCCACTAGACTTTTACAGAAAAATTTCCTAGGTAATGTTACCGTTAAGCGTTGGTTGAGTGATGGAGGCATTTGATTGATTGCATTTGTAGAAAACTATAAATGCGGTTATATCAAGCAAATGTATAGCAGCACTGTTTGTATCTTCGACTGTCATTTATTGCCGTGCTACAAAATCATTCTGTGCAATGGAAGATTTACCAACGTTACACTACACCGGTCTGATACAGTTTTGCCTATACATGCGTGAGACTGAGGCAGCCTGTTTATTTTGTTTTAAGTGCGTGCAGGGGTGTGAGAGGGGAATCGATGTGCTTTGATTACAGCTTGGTAGTTGTAGTCTGTGAAATTAAAAAGCTGCGGTGTGTGAAGTATCCAAACAATGACACCTTCATTTCATTATGGCTGCTTTTAGCAACACACCTTAAGCTACTGTGTAGTGGGTCCCATTTAGAAGTGGCTACTTCATGGCGCTTTCCTTGACTCATGGAGCTGCGTGAATGTTATTACAACTTATGACAGTTTAAGTCCGGCTTGATACTGTAAGGCGTAAGCCATTGGTTTCAAAGGAGATTTTATTTGTGTCGCCAGCATAGCCTATTGACAATTTATGTTGTAAATAGGCCTACCTTATAATCCTACCTGTAGCTTAGGGAAGCTAACAGCTTTCTATTAGGATCTAGTTTGTTAGTTACCGTTTTGTCATAACTCCCTGATGCATTTTTGCATTTAGAATAGCCAGAGCGTGTATATCTCAATCGGAAAATTAAACAATATCGGGTGCCTATGGACTAGGCTGGGTGAACCCAGCCTGATCTGCCCGCTATTTATTTTTTGATTTCTTAAAAGATTGAGCTTGGTCTGATGAAAGCCAGACTAGCCATGGACCTCAGTTAAACAATGCAAGGGAACATGAATCAGCCTATATATTTGCCGCGAACAATAACGGACAAAAGCTCTTCAACTTTGGCCCGTTAAAATGTGTATGAACAGTCTAGCGGCGACGCATTTCATCAAGGCCCATTTGGACATGTCAGTTATTTGCACCACTGGTTAGATGTAAAACAGCATTTCGTTTCAGACTAGGCTACTGTTACTTAATTTGTGCATTAACAATAACGTTTCAGACTACTGTTACTTAATTTGTGCATTGACAATAAAGTGTTACATGAACTAAAGATGACTAAAATCTTATGTAGAAGAAGAAACATTCACAAAAAATCCATCCATCCAAAAATGACCTTTGTTTTTGATAGCTGTTGAAAACGGCATGGAACTGACAGAGATGTTTTTTGTTTATAAATACATAAAAAATAAATAAATAAATAACATTATGCTGATACCTTTTGCTTTTCCCAAATACAATGTAGCCTACAGGTGTAAGTGACCTTTCATCAATCCAGTTGCAATGGATGAACTGTGATGAACTGCCCTACTTGTGATTGTTTAGAGATTTTAAAGGTTTTATAACAATGCTACATCTTCTTTGGCTATTCTACAATCTATTCACCTTTTCAGCACCAGTAGGCTACTTTCTGTGCAGCCGCACACACACACTCAGGCATGCCAAACAAGCATACACAAAAGTTTCAAGAGTGGGGGATGGAGTAAAATATGGAGACAAATTGAAGTGTGATTTATTTTCGCGGAACGGATGTACAGGACTGAGCGGCGGTCATATTTTGTACCGCTATGCGGTACATCTAGTTAACTCAGGAGTTACAAGTGGTTAGTTAATGATATTTTGTGAGCTCATCTAAAGTGAGGACGTTTTATGCCTTGCAACACATTTGCAAATGTGTTATAAAGTTTACTCTTGCATTTATTCATTTAGCCGAAACTTTCACCCAAAGCGACTTACACATGTCAATAAAATTAAAGGACAAGGCCACTTTGGTGGACGCCGGGGCTTGAACCCCCAACTTTATGGGTTACTGCATGTTAACCCAGATTACAACAGTCAATTCAAAAATATAATATAGATATATGCGTGTTTACTATGAACAAACCATTTTTAACTGTGTGTAAACATGATTTACAGAGGAAAATTAATGTAGGAATAATGCTTTACAAACGAAGAATACAGCATTTAATAATAGTTTACAGATGTTTAATAAATGCTTAACAGTGTGTAGTAGAAGAAAACAGAATTCTTGCATAGTTGTAGGGGTTTCTGTCTGGGCCAAGGTAGTGTAGTGGATAAGGAGCTGGACTAGCATGAGTAGCCTGAACAGTTGGGGGTTCGATTCCCGGCTTTCACTGTTATGTCAATGGCCTTCAATTTAATAGACATGTGTACGTTGCTTGTCTGCTAAATGAATGAATGTGAATGTAATCTTTACAACTCATTTGAAAATGTGTTGAAAGGCATAGAAAGTCCTCACTTTAGATAAGCTCACAAAATATCATTAACTAACCACTTGTGACTTCTGAGTTAAACATGAATTATAGTATTAGGAGGTGGTTTATAAAATATGTATCCTCACACTAACTAATCATTAGTGCATGTGTATGTAACAACTGTTAAATAATGGAAATATTACTTAATCAAAAACATATTATTGCATCATTTATTAAGTATTAACAATAATTCATAAACATATTTTAGATATAGGCTTATTTACTATGAACAAACCATTTATAACTGTGTGTACAAATACTTTATTTATGAGAATTAACATAGGAGCAATGCTTTACAAATGATGAACAAAGCATTTTGTAATAGTTTGCAACTGGTTTATAATAAGAAAATTATTTCATTTATAAGTGGTTGTTTCATTATTTATTAATAAATGATGAATTGTGTGTAGTTATTATAAAGTGTTACCAGAATGTTTACCACTTGCTTGTAGATAACCTACCCAAATGTGTCTCTAAACCACATATTTGAAATACACTATGTTCAGTAAATTGTATCTCATAAAACATGTTTTCTGAGCAAGTTCGGCAGGAGACCGTAGGAATGATTGACAGCAGCCTATATATTTAAACCTTCTTCACCTGTCCACCACATCACACGCTCCGGTAAAGCAAAGTATCCCAAATCCACCCCACTGTCCTCCATTTCACCAGTAGCTCTAAGCTCACATCACCCTTTGTTCATAGCGAGTGTCAGTGGCCAGCGCTCACACAAAAACTATGGGCATTCCAGGACCACGGACAGCTACCGTGCCAGACATGCCTACCGTCAGAGCTCCTAATCAGGCATTCCATTGGGCAGCTAAACTAGTGAATCACCTTCTACCCCCCGGCCCTTTATGGCCCTGCTGAGAATACCACTTCAGTTTCTCATCTCTTCAATCAATCATCAGGTACCGGTAACCAATCCCAGAATGTCCACCCAGACTACACATATGGCAAATCACACCTCAGAGTCAAACAACACCTCTATTACTAACTCTGTTTCTTCTGACCTCCGTTACAGACTGAACGCAGGGAGGGAGTGGGGGGGCACAAATGTGTTAGTGTGTGTGTGTGTGTGTGTGTGTGGGGGGGGGGGGGTGATCAAATGCTGGAGACATACTGTATCATTGATTTAGCCTTGGATCGTGAACGCCACACATTCTCCCTAATGGAGTCTTATGATCACTGTCTCTGCCTTCAGCAAAAGCTATGTTGTCTGCTGGGCTGCACACAGACACACACACACACACACACACACATACTCACACTCAGAATTTATATTCACCTGCTGGCATCTATAAAATCAACTGCAGCAAATGACAGATATGACAAATCGTGTGCTCATTAGAGCCAGTACTTCTGTGACACATGGAGTTAATAGCCTATTAATTGATGGCTGACAAAATACCTCGGTTAACTAACTGGACGACGGCAGGATATAAAACACTGTGGCTGTTTACATTCCAGCCCCTAGCAAATGACCTGTGCGACCCAGCTCCCACACAAACACACACTCATTCCCCATCTACATCTTATTAACGCAGTAAAATGCATCCATGAGTGAATACCTGAGGAACATCATTATGGCAGGACAAACTGTTTGGTATTCTTTGCCAGTGTAGAGAAACTCAAACCCATCCCCAGTGACGAGACAAAATGCAGATTTAGACTGCTCTCTTTCTCTCTCTCTCTCTCTCCAATCCTCTCTCTCTCTCTCACTCTTCTTTCCACCACTATGCTCAAAAGAATAGTTTTAAATTTGCAACCTAAGATATGTAAAGGAAATGTGCTAGTGCAGCAGTGCCTTCTTTAGATGCATCTTCATCTCTGAGTTTGCTCTGCATTTGTGCAGAAAGAAAAAAAAATGTACCAAGGGCAGAATGTTTGAATCACATATGGCTCTGATTCAGATATGCCAAAATAAATTCTTCGGTTTGATTAATGCTAGACGACGGATGGTTTCAGATGCCATGGGGTAGAAAACCCTCTTGGCCGCTCACACGCACATGCACACACAAACACACACACACACGCAGTAGTAGCCACCAGAACACTACTAGGCAACAAATAACCACAACATCTATATAATATATCAATTATATTACTCATAAACAGACATGTATGAAACAAAATAAAACTTTTGGACTTAAACCTGAAAAGGTCATCCATTGGGACAAACTTTGTCAATATGTTTGATATTCAACTTTCTTAGGCAAAAACCAATAAAGTCAGCAAATGTCATTAGAGTTATAAAAAAAAACAAGAAAAAGAGTGGGAGAGAAAATCCATATTTTTAAAAGGGCACATGAATAATTAAGCTCTGGCAAAATGCACGGCTTTATCTCTCGTGTGATCTGAAAATGGTACAATTTAACGGCAGCTTCCCTAGAATAACCCTGTTATCACGGCTACCCACGGGGAATACTAATGGAGTGTGTGTGTGTGTGTGTGTGTGTGTGTGTGTGTGAGAGAGTGTCTGTCTGTCACTCGCTCCCCCGTTGCTTGGGCTTCTTCTCCACTCCATAATAATTATGGACGCTGGTTAAAACCGACTGTCCGCTCGGCGTGGACGCGAGGGAAGCACTTCGAGCAGATTTCCCCCACAGTTGGAGAAGGAAGCACTCAGAGGCTCATGAGAAAAGAGACACAGAAGAGCAAGTGTATGTCTATCGAACTTGCTTACACACATGAAGACTCACACACACACACACACACACACGACAAACACATGTAGTGTATGCACACACACACACATACACACACACACACCAGTAAACACTCACAAAGTGAGCGGAGGGAATGAGTTCAGTGATCAGTGGTGCTGAGTGAGTTTTTAATGAGGTGATTATGATGATTATGCTAGTTGTGAACACACGCATCATCCAGTGGAGACAAGGAGGGCAAAAATGACCCGAAGAAGACTAATATGCTCATTATGTTTCAGCCCTGTGTATACCTGCACAGTCTGCATGCTGCCGGTCAGCTCACAGTGCTTTACGGGAACTGTCAGGAGGCCCTTATTCAGGATAAGTATCATTGGTGACATGCTAGCTACTTAGTCTCCATGATGACTGTAGTCCAGAAAATGGTAACAGGTCACCAAGTGATGTTTTCACAGCAGCTGCAAAATAGCAGCAAAAAGACACAATTAAGACGGTTACTTGGACCCTTGCAGTGGGGAATTGATAAACTGAATCATGTTGAATAAATCTTTTCTGTTTCATTATTTCTGTTTTTGAAAGCTGAATTCTTTTTCAACTGATCTGATTGAATGGTCTGTCCAGATTAACTCAGATCCTGAGCAACTCAGTGATCCATCTAAGGTTGTTTAGTCCCTCTCTGGCCCTAATTGATCATGTGGTGAAATCAGATGTGGCAGAATCTGACATTTGAACACCATGTGCTAAACATCACCGCTAGGAAAGGTAGCTTTGTTATGATTCGCATTCGTGTAGCAGTAGCCTGCAGGTCCAGTAACTGTGAGTGAGTAAACCTCATGCCTGTTTCCCTAATTTATTTGTAGGGCAAAGTGCAAACGTTGGAGAAAATAAAATAAAAGAACTGTTGCATTTAAAGTTCTGAGTGTGCCTCGATACCTTCTTTTTGTCAAAGTACAAATCTGTCAGGAAGCAAAGTTCTTGTGCATTATATACTGCTATCATATGGCATAGGGAAGCATTGAACTGAGCGATTCAATGTCTTGCCCATGGTGTTAAATTAGCATGCTGATTTTGTCTACAGCAATTTCCTGTTTGTGTATAAGCCGCAGGACAGTGTTTTATGCCAGTTAAAAGAAACAAAACCATATTAATACCATATTAACTGCCCCCGTGTATTAACCTCATAGCTGAATGATGATTTTGCAAAATCAATGTATAAGCCGCGGCTAATAGTTGGGAAATTACGGTAGTTATTAACTTACATATGTAAGATTGTGGCCAAAACTGGTACTGTAATCACTTTCAAATTACTGTAGAGCGTTGTATCCCCTCCCCCTCCCCTCTGACTGGCAGAGCTGGCAACCTAGATGCCGAAACACAATTGACTTCGTGATTAGTACATAGGTGGAGGGTGGCGCATCAGACCAAAACACAACATGACATGACAAAACACAACATCAACATCAGTTGAGGGCTGCAACTTCACTTTTTAAAATGACAATATCCTGGCCGGACTGCTGTTGTCAGTGATATAAGTATTTGAAATGAACATGATTTCTTAATGTCTAGTGACATACCAGAGCCATTTTATGATTAATTGAAATACATTTCTTACATACGGTTCCTTTAACTTAGACTTTGCATTTTGCCCATCGATCAAATTAGGGCCTCTGGATTGTCTGAAAAGTGAATTGGTTGTAGTTAGTTAGTGGCAGTTCCTAGAGAAGAAATGCTGGATGAACCTGGATTACAAGGTCTTTTGGAGTCCTTTTTTTCTTCAGATGTAGTTGTAAAGAGCAGAGTAGAGTAAAATGTAGAGTGAACCACCACAGCTCTACACCGAAAACAATATTCTGATGGGTACAACTACACTGCCTGCCTTCATCCCTAGAGCATTTGGAGGAAATAACCTACGAAACCACCCAATTAAAGACCTCTTTTCCCCAAAACCATAGTGCTCTTGTCTGGATCAACAAAATAATGTTTAATGCTTAATTGGAAAGCCCGTCCGACACGCAGCTTAGATGCATGGCTGGCGACATATGTTCAAAGAGCAACTCGCTAGCACCGTAATGTTTAGCTGAGTCATAACACCAGGGAGCCCAGGAAAAGCTCCTCAGTGGCACATGAAAGCATTTAAAGCTCTAAATGATTGTTAGCTAGCCAAATAACCTAACACACAAGTGTTTGAGTGACTTTAATCATATCGTGTCATACAGTACTTCTAATCCTTAACCTTACGAGACGAGGTCAAAAGGGCACCCTCCCAAAAACAGGCAGTAATAGCCATAAACATCCGTCCATGACATATGAAACACAACCAGTGAAATCTGTTCTGTATCTGTATTATCAGTTAAATAAAAACTGTTGCAGTTGCACTAAAATTCCTGGCATTTACACACAACACTTCATCGTGTCCTAGGGCTTCTTGATAATGGCAACATTTTGAAAAAATACATCCAAAAGATAATTCACACGGCAACTCAAGGCAAAAGGAGAGAATTGGTATGTAACTGAATGCAGCAAAATAACCATTATATTTTGATTATGCTGTTTTCATAATCCTTGGAAGTAATTGATTCGATTAATTGTACAGCCCTACCATGTCCTAAGACAGTGACCTTATATGGGCTGTGTTTTGGAGCCATACGGGCAACTTTCTGTGAGTCATCAGCAAAACACACCACCATTATTCATTCATATTCATGAAACAGAATCTCCGCCTTGACCCCGCATAGAGGATCACGTGAGGAGTGAGGACGCAAACAGCTGATACAGAGCGAGACAGAGAGAGAGAGATGGAAAGATGATGTGAGAGAAGAAGGGAGGCCCTTGCATGAATCCATGCTCCTTCCAAGTAATAATTAATGAAAAAGAAGAATGTCTGCTCCTGCCTTTCTTGCTACGTGGAGTAGAAACTTAAGTGGCTTTTTTTCTGGGAATCCTCCAGGCATTCATCCGTTTCCCCCGGGGAGGATCAGATACAGCCGTCTATCTGGTATTGCCATCTCAAACAGGAAGTCATACCGCAGAAAGATCTGTGCCTCTTCCTGAAGCCGATAGTGGAGCACTGTGCACGCGGCACGTGGCAGGCTGTGCCTGACCTGCAGTGGAAAGTGAATCCATGCTACAATTTTTAGTTCCGACATGTAGTTGCGGAGAGGCATCTCTGTGATAAAGTGAAGGAAGAACACTTGACGACGACATGCTATCTGCAGCGTTCAGCAAGAGTATATTTATAAGATTATACTCCTCCATTTCAATGAATTTTCATAAATTATTTTTTTACATTTTGTTTTCCAAGTAATTACAGTAGAATTGTAATTGTGTATTGTTGTTTGATTTATCTTTATTCAATCAAAACAACGCCATTTGCAATTTTGTTGATATTACTTGAAATACACAATTAAATTACATGACTTTTAATTTTTTTTAAAAATGGAGATCTAGCGTTTTGGAACCAAACTCTTTATTTACTTCCACCTGGCAGTGCATTTACTCAGTGCAGGGGGCATTTACTCAGTACATGGGGCCTTTACATCCATTGGTTTGTCAGGTATTGACACGTGTACTAAACCGATTACACCTATGGTGTATTCTAATTTTAACATGTTCTATGATGTTATTTTCTTTCCGTCTCTTCTTGGTATGATGTGTGCGGTACGGTGTCACTGACATGACATCATGTTTTAGATCCAGATTTAGTGCTATGAAATGATGTCTTGCGGAGATTGCGAACTTATTTGGGATCTTAAGTGAAGCTGCAGCTGGCACCTTGTGATAAAGTGCTTCACAGCTCAGAGTGTTAATGTCAGAAATATGGCATTTTGGAGCTCTATCCTATCATAGTCAGTCTATCGAAATATGTCACAGTGACAAATGAAATCTGCTTCTTTCAGGCCAAGAGGGACATAGATCATTTATACTCACTTTTTGAGTTTGGAAAGAAATAACCCATTTTCAAAACTCATTCCACATAGGTAAACACCTACTCTGCTGAGCCTATACATAATGATAAGCTTTATCTTTCAGAAATTGCTCGGCTTCTCCGATGGATAATTTATCAGGAAACTGCTCACCCTCCACCCCCTCCTTTCATCTCCATCTGAATGCACACACACACATACACACACGCCATATACTCATACAGATAAAGGAAAATGATATGCAAAAAAAGGGAGAAAAAATCGGTACCCAGAAAAACACAAAAGTCAAACGTAGGTCAGCTAAGAATATTTCCTTGCTCTCGGCTATTTTGTGTTTTTCTGCGAGAGCAAGTGTCTTCCTGATTTAGGCGGTCTGAGTTTTGAGCGGGGGCTGGAAGCAACGCTTCGCCTGATATCATATGAAGGTCACCGCTGCGGAGACAGGGGTCTGAGCAGGGGCTGCTGTGGGGCGGGGGCATCGGGGAGGGATGCCAGCGAAGCTGAACTCCACTCCAGCACTTACCACACCAGCGATACCATTACCCCCAACCACAGAGGTGTCCCTCTGGCACATCAGCAGCTCATAAAGAGGACCATACTACACACACCATCAGGGTTGTGAAGATGCTATTTCATCTGGAAAGTCCGGCCCCACTGCCCCTTACCACTTAGTACTACAGTCATCCACGGCATGTTAGCCTCTGACACTTATAGCCCCCTGCCCCTGTTATAGCCACCATTAAAATGTGCACCAAATGTATTGCTGTTGAACCAGTGATCACAGTTCCACATTACCGCTCGTTATAAAATATTTAAATATAAATAAAAAAAAATGATTTATAGTACATCATGTTTTGAATGTGAATACGGAAAGATAAGAGATTGAAGTGGATTTATTCAACCTGAAAGGAATGAAAAAAAAATGCATTAGGTCAGCTAAAAGAACATCGAAAAAAAAACAATACATTCTAAAGAGGCATGATTTAACACCAAGAGGCTGGTCATTTTTGAAGCAATATCATGCAAATTGCTGGGCTCATAAGAACACTGACTGCCATATGGCATTTAATAATTACTACACAATCAAGGAGAGTGTTATCTGCCAAGAACCACCCCTTTGATGAGACTTCTAATTACTTAAGCAGGGTCGCCCTAACTGTGTCTCCTTTTAACAGGTTTGCTGAAAATCTCACCTCAACCATCAGCCACAGTCATTCCCCAGGAATGAGTCTGGCACGGTAAGATCCGTGTCATAAGGTGGAGTGGAGCAGTGCAGAACTGCTTCTCCGCCTCAATGAATTCTCACCAGTCTGAACTGTGGGCACAATGATTAAGTGATTTGTACATGGGGCCTCAATTATACCAGAGGCACTTCAGACGCCACAACAGTGCATGGAGATCAATAAAGTGCCATCAAATCACTGCACCGCTGTTAAGTCGGAGCCATTGCCAAACCGTAGGAGGCTGATGAGGGTTCTCTATTTGGGAGGAACTTTTAAGCAACCTAGGAACAGAGCCTGAGACTTAGTGAGCAGTAGTGGCCTACTGTCATTCCAGCCTCCCTGGAATATGCGAGATATACAGTACATGGGCAGACAAACCAGACGCAAATGTGCTACTGTATAACATGGTGCCCGAAAGGAGATTCTAGGTGGCTGTGGCCAGACTACTAGTGCCTGTGTTTTTCACAAATAAAAGTTCCAGATTTTCCCCAGACCTTTTTTCTCAAACTGATGCTGTTGCTAAAAGGTATATCACATCTATAACACATTTGTGGAGAAGAAGAACCCCTGTATGGATACAGTATGAGTGTATTTTTGTTGGGATTTTGGGTAACACTTTAAAAACTACACACAATTCATCATTTATTAAGCCTTTGTTACTTATTAGTTAATGGTTTGTTCATCATTAGTAATTTCTTGTTCATATATAATTTATCATCAGTAAAACATTTGTTCACACAGTTATAAATGGTTTGTTCATAGTAAATAATCCTATCCAAAAAATATGTTTGTAAGTACATGATTTATACATAATAAGTAATGAAACAACCACTTACTGTATAATGAAATCATTTTCTTATTATAAACCAGTTGCAAACTATTACAAAATGCTTTGTTCATCATTTGTAAAGCATTGTTCCTATGTTAATTCTCATAAATAAAGTATTTGTACACACAGTTATAAATGGTTTGTTCATAGTAAATAAGCCTATATCTAAAATATGTTCATGTATTATTGTTAATACTTAATAAATTATGCAATAATATTTTGTTGATGAAGTAATATTTCTATTATTTAATAGTTGTTACATACACATACACATGCACTAATGATTAGTTAGGGTGAGGATACATATTTTATATAAACCACTTCCTAATACTATAATTCATGATTAACTCAGGAGTTACAAGTGGTTAGTTAATGATATTTTGTGAGCTTATCTAAAGTGAGGACTTTCTATGCCTTGCAACACATTTTCAAATGAGCGACGTATACATGTCAATGAAATTGCGACGTACACATGTCAATTAAATTGAAGGCCATTGACATAATAGTGAAAGCCGGGAATCGAACCCTCAACTTTTCAGGCTACTGCATGCTAGTCCAGCTCCTTATCCACTACACTACCTTGGCCCAGATAGAAACCCCTACAACTATGCAAGAGTTTCTGTTTTCTTCTACTACACACTGTTATTAAACATCTGTAAACTATTATTAAATGCTGTATTCTTCGTTTGTAAAGCATTATTCCTACATTAATTCTCATCTGTAAATCATGTTTACACACAGTTAAAAATGGTTTGTTCATAGTAAACACGCATATCTATATTATATTTTTGAATTGACTGTTGTAATACTACTGGACAGAGGTAGTGTAATGGATAGGGAGCTGGGTTAACATGCAGTAACCCATAAAGTTGGGGGTTCAAGCCCCGGCGTCTTGCCCTTTAATTTCATTGACATGTGTAAGCCGCTTTGGGTGAAAGTGTCGGCTAAATGAATAAATGCAAGTGTAAACTTTATAATGAATTTGTAAATGTGTTGCAAGGCATAAAATGTCCTCACTTTAGATGAGCTCACAAAATATCATTAACTATCATTAATCACAAATATCATTAACTAACCACTTAACTCCTGAGATAATCATGAATTATAGTATTAGGAAGTGGCTTATAAAATATGTATCCTTACCCTAACTAATCATTAGTGCATGTGTATGTAACAACTATTAAATAATGGAAATATTACTTCATCAAAAACATATTATTGAATAATTTATTAAGTATTAACAATAATGTATATACATAGTTTAGATATAGGCTTATTTACTATGAACAAACTATTTATAACTGTGTGAACAAATGCTTTACTGATGATAAATTAGAAATTACTAATGATGAACAAACCATTAACTAACAAGTAACAAAGGCTTAATAAATGATTAATTGTGTGTAGTTATTATAAAGTGTTACCGGATTTTGTCCTTTGATAAGTTTTGCACATTAGATTTATGTACATCACTCAACATGTCTGTAAATGTGCTACTAGGTTGCAGAAATTACTGGGAACCCTTTTCTGAGGGAAAATGTCTGTTCAATGTAATTATTAAGTTTAGCTATGTCCTGGCTTGTGTTTACTGAAGAGGAGCAATTCGGAGCTGTAACTACACTCTTCACAAAGGACCTCCGAGAACCTCTGATGGTTCTTCAACTTAAAAGAGAAAGGAGAACATGAAGGTTCTTATGAAAGACACTTCCATAGACATGCAGAGACTGAGCACTTGCGATTGGATTTTTCCCTTTTGGCCTTGCGCTTGTGTGTGGTTGCTTGTGGTATTTGAATAGGACCCTTAAAAAGCTGTATGAAGTGCTGTATAAGTGGCCTTTTCCTTCTTGGCAGTGAGAAAGTGTAGTCTCTCCAATCGAGCATAGCTTCCAGTGAACACATGCCCTCCCAGAGGGATTTACAACATTTTGGCCATTTAACATAAACAAAACAAACACTGGTGCACAAGTCACACACACACACACATCTAGGGCAAAATATACAACGGGGCATTTAGCCCAAGTTTTCCGGTCAACATTTAAGCCTTACTTGTTAAACGTAGCTTATATGCACACAGCTAAACAGCAATGTGGAGCGCAATTTACGAACGATGATCGTGACCTGCTCAGCTGTCCACATCTAACTGTCCAGGCTAAACACAGTAATCAGTGCTGAAAATGAATCACTTGTTGCTCAGGGTGCTCATTCTACTGGGTGAGCCTGAAATGGGCATTACAACTTCTCAACACACAGCTTAAAGCCTACACTGAGGTTGATACTTTTTCATTGTCATTTAATCACAGGTGACGCCTCTTGGATAATCACCCTTCATAATTTCGTGATCAATTTTTGAACACCTCATCATTGAGCAATTAGCCAAGCTAGAAGAAAAAGAACACCCTTCACAATTCTGGCCCCTTATGTATTTTACAATGTATTTCTTTTCCAACAGCTCAGATACAAATGAGGCTTTACCAAAGCCTAATCAATAACCTCTCCTCAATCCATCACTTATTCTTCTTCTAAGATTCTTCACCCTTTCACACATACCTCTCTGTCATCTTTCTCTCTCTCTCTCTGCCTCCCTCTCTCCGACTGTGATTATTAGCACCGCAGAGCAATGTGTTCAGTCTGGTATTTTTATGTTTGTGTGTTTGTTTATCTGAGAACAGGATTACGCAAAAGCTAAATGGAGGATTTTCATGAATCTGGTGGAGTTACTGTACGGTTGACCAATGAAGAGCCCGATACATTTTTGGAGACGATTTGCATGGAGGGGTGGATCCACAATTATTCTGTTTCAGCCTTGGTGGGGGTCTGTGTGCACTCTGAGTGCCTCTTCTAGTTCCATTATTGCTTTCCTTTGTCTCCATGCTGGCCGATTCCCTGCCACTATCATTTAACTTCTCTCCAGCACCCATGCCTTCCCACTACACCACCACCCCCTTTTTCAACTGCCGCCACCACCGCCACCGTTGCGCGTCCATTAACTGCCCAGCCCGTGGCTCTGAGCTGGGGGCTGCCTCTTCACAAGGGTCTTGCTGATTCAGTGCTGCTGCCGCTGCTTTCGGGCCCATTAGGAGGTTTGATGTCTGTCTTTGATAGGAAAGCTAAAAGCCTGCCCTTCAAAATTCATCTCACACGGAAAAAAAATACACAGGGAGTAAAAAAAAAAAATCCCACTAAGCCTCATCTTTTTAACATCGGCAACCGTTTCCATGGAGATGGCCTCAGGTCTGCCAGCACATTTGCCATCAGACCCCAGTCAGTTGAGCACATTTCAAAGGCCTGACTTTTTTTTTTGCCCAAGTGGGATTTTTTACCTCAGTTCCGCCCATATCCCACATGATTTGCATTGTGATGTCACATTTGTCGCCGTACAATTTAAGGCTAGTGCTGAATGTCAGCTTCTTAAAAAAAAATATATTTTTTTTTTCCAACCGACTTGTTGGCGGCTATGTTCACATCTGCCGTTCTAGAGTTTATGCTGGGACTACGAGACGAAATTTTGTGCCATGCCTCTGTCAGGTACAGTATAGTGATCAAAGTCTACCAGCGATAGCTTTGGACACACACAAAGGAAGCCTCAGGCTTGGGCTGCATTAGAATAATTTAGTCTCTTTAATCTTCCAACACACACATCAAAGTTGTACCCATTTCTCTCTCTCTATCTCTTCCTCTCTGTCTCCCTCATTTCTCCCCACAGTAAGGTGCCTCTACTGCCACTCAGGGCTTCTAAACACAGTTGCGTTCCGTCAACGCATGCCAGTGGGTGTTCCCAACGGTAGCTATGCAAATGACTTAAAGTATAACCGTAATTTGATTGGCTGGTGCTGTCCATTGATTGGCTTGATTGGCCGGTGCAGTCTGTCGGTGCAGCAACAGCTGAACTTCTCATCGCGAGCGACGGGAGAAACGCGACGCAACGGACCCACAGATGACGTGAGCCCATGTAAAGTGAATGGGATGCGTCTCCAGCACTGCAACGCACGGAGCTGTGTGTAGGAGCCGTCAGCCCTCCGTTTATCCATTTATCTTTCCATACATGTATTTATTCTCTTCATCCTTTCTTCTAGCTGGGAGGAATACAAGGCTCTATGAGACCCTGGGGAGAGTACAGAGAGCTCTTCTTTTCCTAAACAGACCTGGACCCAGAGTTATGAATGATTATAACTGTAATGTATTATATATATTATTCTCACACCTGCCAGCGACATCAAACACTCGCCCCCCAGAGAGAACTGAGGAATCCATCAGCACACTGGCACATTAGTCTCTCTGCTGTGAACCTGACAAGACTGAGTTGCACCTTGATAACACACACGCACACACACTCACTCTCTCTCTCTCTCTCTCTCTCTCTCTATTGAGAGAGTATTGAGGGACACATCTGCATATTTGTCATGTCCCCCGACACAAAGCATACTTCATACTTTTCAATCCAGAGTCCAATAACATACAGTGGCTCTACACTACGACCACAGCTGAACCTCTGCACAGGTAAAGTGCTCCACACACACACACAGACAAAAAAATACATTTTATAAAGACCCATCAGCTGTGCACAGCTGGTGCAAGCCGACCCCTCTGATGTTTCATTTTTTCTTCTTTGAAATGTACACAGCCAGCACCTGGGCTGAGGGCGGCTTTCAAGATAACGCACGCGAGCGAGACAGCGGGCATCTCCGTATGAGTCGGTATGGGCATCCAACAGCGGGTGAAAAGAAAGAACAAAACAACAAACAAAAAACAAAAAAACGATTTTATTATTCCCTACAGCACCCAATCTGGTGCCTCCGACCTCAGAGCTCATGTTTGCATGCTTCGTGCAGCATGTAATGATCCTCTATTTACCATAATGGCTTTACGAGATTATGGTAAACAACAATGGCACATTATTGACTATGCTGTATCAATACAGTTGTTGACAGGGGATCATACTAATCTATAAGTGGTTTTGTTTGAGAGTTTGCTTCTAAAACAATGAATACAGAAGATGCTGGTTTCCTTTGGGCGTTTGCAGTTGCAGTTTCACACTCTCTTTAAGGCTAATACAAGAGAGCATGGTTCAAGTGGGTTTGTTATAAAAAAAAGCAGCTTGTAGCATTAATATGCGAAACAAACAAAACAAGGGAGTGCAGCCATTATCTTTCTCTCTCAGCTAATTTCTCTGAATAATTACTATTATTATGGGCATTAAACTAGAAAATCAACCATGCAATGGAATTTTAAGTAAATGATCGGTGAACACTTAATTAGAGACACAGGGAGCTGTGCTGGACACAAAAAAAAAGGCAATAAAAATGCAGCTTTTGGCAAAATTATTTAAGCAAAATAAAAAATGTGGCTGAAGCAAAATAAAAAATGTGGCTGAAGCAAAGTGTTCTCTCTTCACGTAAAACCATGGTGAATGTTAACGGTGCTCTTGTGAAGTGTGAAATAACGAGGTGTCTCTCTCTCCCTCATCCTACGGTATGCACAACCTGCACTGTCAGTGAGAGAGGAAAGAGAGCTGGTGTGTCATGGAGAAAACTTTGATCATGCGTTCACTCTCCCTCCTTCCTTTTGTCAGCCAACAGAAACTGAGAAATGCCATCTCTATCTCTCTCTCTCTCTCTCCCCAGTAGAGTGATGATGGGCTCATTCCACTGAGAGCTGGTGTTCCAGTTGTGCCCTGGGAGCTCTCCCAGCTGATCAATGTCACATCAGCATCTGGTTACCATGGCGAAGCCAAGCAAGTGCTTGCTCTTCTCTTCCGTGCGCCTGGTGGGAGGTGGTGTGGGGGGGTCTGTGACAGGACTAATCAGACCTAATCAGTCGAACAGCCACAGACAGAAAGAAGAAGCCTGATGCATTCCACACCTCCCGCGCCACTCCCGGGTTGCTCTGGCGAACGCGCGACCACAGGGCCTTCCCCCGCACCCCTTTGAAGTCTTATCTGCACTCAGACGGCCATCAGCTCCTGTTACAGCAGCCAGACCTCAAATACAAACGCCTCTCTGATGAGTGACATCCCTGTGATTGTCACAGATGGAAGATGTGCGTGCGCGCAAAGACACCTACGGATCTATGTGTGTGTGTGTGTGTGTGTGTGTGTGTGTGTGTGTGTGTGTGTGTGTGTGTGTGTGTGTGTGTGTGCGCTAGTGTGTGTGTGTAAGTGCTGTGTAGTGCTGTGAAAATACGGCCCTTGCGGTCCACGTCCGCACAGGATGGTGGCGACAAGGACACACTGAGGTTGAGTAGTGATGGGGAGAAGGCACAGCAAACAGCACACGTGGATTGAGGTGAAAAGTGCAGATTTATTTACGGTGCTAAAAAAAATATGTGTTTTGCGTCACAATGGCAACAAAAAAGACTTTTATGAAAAACAAAACAAAATTCAACCAACAGGTTTCTTAAGCACTCACAACTTTCACAGTGTAAACACTCCATATACAACCTCTCATCCAGTTGACACTCTTCAGTCTCCCTTCTCTTCTCACTGAGCAAAAAGCCCAGGCTTTAAATAAAGCCAACCAATTAACTGAGGGGTATACCATTATGACCGGAGGGGCATGGACAATACATACATTGACAATTGTAGACAAACATTGGAACATAAAATGTAACAGACAGGTCCCTACTAATTACATAACATATATCTGTAATTAAATAATAACATAATATGAGAAATATAGAAATATAGTCCGTTTACATGTTGCGGGAAGGGTCAGGCGGATTGGGGAAAAGGAGGGACTACCTTTTCACAAGTGCATTTCATTGAAACTGGTATTACATTACAAACATGTTATTACTGTTCCAATAGGCAGTACTGTAAGTGGTGTTCTTACATAGTTCAACCCAGCGGTCATAAACACACACACCAGTGGAGGCACTAGCACTGTTCCCCTATGCTCCCCCCAATATATATTATATTATAATTATTATTATTAGATATATATTTAATATAACAATATATGTTCTCTTGCCATGTTGTATCTGACCATGCTGCCTGCCTCTGTCACCTAATTGTGCTGCTTGGCTTTATACAATACCTAACCCAACATGCCGTCCATCTCTTGGAACAGACCGTGGTTATCTCTTGCCTCGACTACTGTAACGCCCTCCTAAGGGGCCTCCCAGCTTGTGCGGTTAAACCATTTGGCACATCTGTTTTTCAATCAACCGCATTAAATTCAAGTCCCTAATGCTTGCCTACACTGTGATTGGTGGGTCTGCTCTCACTCACTTAAAGGCTCTCATACAAGCTTATGTTAACCCTTGACCACTGCTTTCCTCCAAGGAACGTCATCGGGCACTGCCACCCTTACTGTACATGTATAGCAATGCAGAGTATTTTCATGTGTAGCTCCTCGATGGTGGAACAACCCACCAAATGCTACCAGAGCAGGGGCTTCCCTATTTATCTTTAACAAGCTCTTGAAAACCCAAGTCTTTCGAAAGTTAGCACATCTAACAACCCTATACACCTAACAGGCACTTGCCATGCACTTGCCATGCACTTGCCATGCACTTCCTTTCTTCTCCTTCCTTCTACATCCTGCTCCATCTACCACCACCTCCTTCCACACACTTTAACGAACAATTAAACGTCTGCCCTCTCATCCACTGCTAGACTCAAGGTGTTTGTAAAGTAGTATTTGTTGATGTCAACCTAGGGTCTATTTTGCAATGTAGTTTGAATGTTAATCCTCATTTTGGATAAAGAAAAAACCCTCTGCTAATGGATTGGATAGGTAGTCAGTAGTGACACTTAAATACAATATTTATGGAATTTTGCTATAAAATCTGTGGTGTTTTAGAGAGACAGTGACTGACAGATAACAAAAAGTATGTGAGTGTATAAGTGAGTGTGTTTCCTGTATGGTGTGTGTGTGTGTGTGACTGTGTGTGTGTATGTATGCGTATGTGTGTGTTAATGTGCGCGTATGTGTGTGTGTGTGTGTGTGTTTTTTGAATGTGTGACTGTGACTCTGTGTGTGACTGTGTGTGTATGTATGTGTGTGTTTGTGTGAATGTGTGAAAGCATGTGTGTGAATGTGGGTGTCTGTCTGTTTGTGTTCCTATATAAAGGCTTTGCACCTCCCTAAGGTTTCCCTAAAGCACCTGTCACAGCCAATCACCTGCCAGCACACAACAAGCCTCTCAAAACCACTTTTCTTCTCCTGGCTTTAACAATGAATATGTGTCGGCAGGCCATCAGTGCAAACACCACTCTCTCTCTCTCTCCTCTCTCTGTCTACAGCAGACAAGACAAACACACACACACACACACACACACACACACAGCCACAGACACACACACACACACACACACAAACACACACACAGCCACAGACACAGACACAAACACATTCACACACACACACACACAAAGACACACACACTCACAAACACACACACTCTCTCGCTCACACACACACACACACACACACACACACACACACACACACACACACACACTTTGTTTGTGGTATGGTTCTTCTCTCTCTCCAGGGTCTGTATTCTATCATTATCTTTCACCTTGTCACAGGGCAAGCAGAGACAGCCCAAAGAGAACAGCCCAAAGAGAACTCGTCAGCACTGCAAGGAGATCTCTCTCTCTCTCTCTCTGTCCCCCTCTATCTCTCTCTTTCTCTCTCCCTCACTCTCTTCCTTTCTCTACCTCTTCCATTCCCTCGCGCTGTTCTGTCTCTCTGTCTTGACTCTCTGTTTCATTCAGGCGCCCAGCCCCGACCAATCCATCTGTTCTCCCTCCTTTAGGGCTGGCAATTTCCCACTCCCACATTCCATCTCCCATTTCCCCCACAATCTCTTCTTTTTCCTCTCTCCCTCCCTTTCTCTCTTCATTAAAGATGAAGAAGGAGGAAAGTGAAGCTGAGGATGAAAGAGAGAGAGAGAGAGAGAGAGAGAGAGAGAGAGAGTGGCCCTGGTCCCTGAACTCCTAATTCTGGAGATTAGTGAGAAACCTCAAGAGGCCAAAGTAACATCCTCATGGGGCGAACTGAGACACTCCCATTCATCACCCTCCACTTCAAAAGCTGGATGGACAGAATGCCGGTTGGAGACCTGGTGCTAAACTGTAAGGTCCTCTTGAGGCTAATTTCAGGCACCTGTGCTAAGAGGTCGTTCTGAGGAAACAAAAACACATGTGCACTCACACAAACAAATGTGTATGTGTGTGTGTGTGTGTGTGTGTGTGTGTGTGTGTGTGTGTGTGTGTGTGTGTGTGTGTGTATGTGTGTGTGTGCATGTGTGTGTGTGCATGTGTGTGTGATGTGTGTGTGTGTGTGTGTGTGTGTGTGTGTGTGTGTGTGTGTGTGTGTGCGCGTGTGTGTGTGTGTGTGTGTGCATGTGTGCACGTATGTGTGTGTGTGCATGTGTGTGTGTGTGTGTGTGTGTGTGCTGGAGGAGATGGTTGTGGGTGCTAGTGGATGATTTACAGCTTGTCAGTGACCAACGCATCTGTTCAGCGAAGCACGGAAAAACTGATCTGCACCTCTGCACGCCATCTCTCTCGCGTTCGACATGCACTAATGGACAAAGCACACACACACACACACACACATATACAGGCAAACATACACACACAAACATACACACACACACACACACACATACAGGCAAACATACACATACACACACACACACACACACACACACACATACACACACACACACAAACACATGCACACGCACACAAGCACACACAAACATACAAATCCACACACACAAACACACATAAGCACAGTGACACATACACACGCTACCAAGACCAAAATCCACATATATACATACAGAGCTGTCACGCTGCTGTGTGGCGCATTCTGACATTCTACTCTGGCTCCATCCTTCACGCCTGGATACGGCACATCATTCAGCATCCCAGCATCAGGAACACTGCCTGTCACGCGCCGCCATACACCGTCGCCCTCTCTATTTCTTCCTCTCAATCTCGTGCTTTATCCTTTTCTTATTCACACTGTCTTGGCTTCCCTTCATCCCTCTCTCCCCGCGTTTCCGTCATTCCCCCAATCTCTCTCTTTCTTCCTCTCTCTCTTTCTTCCTCTCTTTCTTTCGTTCTCCTGGCTGGACGAATGGACAGACAGACATACACACACCACATATCCTGTCTTTCTCTCTTTCTTTCGTTCTCCTGGCTGGACGAATGGACAGACAGACATACACACACCACATATTCTCTCTTTCTTTCTCTTGGCTGGACGGATGGACAGACAGACATACACACACCACATATTCTCTCTTTCTCTCTTTCTTTCATTCTTTTGGCTAGACGAATGGACAGACGTATACACACCACATGTTCTCTTTTTTCTCTCTCTCTTTCTTTCTCTTGGCTGGACGGATGGACAGACAGACATACACACACCACATATTCCCTCTCTCCTGGACCACAACCTATGACTCACTACAGCAAACAAGAAAGGAGAAATGGACACAAAGTGCACCAGGGCTGAGAATCACAGAGCACCACACAGCATGACAATGTCCCAACACTTTGTCCACAATAGCGATAGTACCACAATACAGCGATTACATTGCAATTTTGCCATTGTAATTTAAAGGAATTGTAACTGAAACGAGCTACATTGCATCTATGATACATCACAATATCTGGGTAACTCTGAGGAAGAAACAATACTGCCAAAAAGGAGAAACAAAAACTCATGTATTTATTCCGATCCACAACAAAGTGGAGTCCTTACATGGAGTCTTTTGCACTGTCTGTCATTTTCTTCTTTTACAATACAAGTTGTATCCCATTAATAAGCAACATTGTGGGAAGTCATGACATAGGGACTCTGGTCAGTCAAATAGATGGAGGATGCTGCTAGAGGAAGTTTTTTTGATCATGTACACTAGATATGGTGAGCATCTACCAAGTCAGAAGATCTGAAGTCAATTGGACCACTACTTTTAAAGTTATGTAAGCACACACACACACACACACACACACACACAGACTGCCTGTGAATGTTTTTTTTGTGCTGATAGTACCCTCAACCTCATTTTCAAGACCGCTTCGGTCAAGTGTTTATTGTTGCTAGGTTACAGTCGTGGAGAGAGTGACATTGACATATCCAGTGCTGTTCTGAAAGTTGAACAGATTTCAACTTTCAGTGCTCTGAGGGCTGCGGGGAAAAAAACGGTCAGTGGCGAGGCGTTTTCCCCGCCGAGGGCGCTGAGCGCTGTGAACCCTAAACTTCATAGGATTTGTATAGAAAATAGCCGCAATTGTGTTTGTGACTAGGGCTGCAACGGTTCAGTCCAGTTTATCTATCGGTAGGACGCAAATCCATCCATCCATATCCATCCAACTTGATGAAAAATAAAATAGGCTAAGGAAGAACCTATGCAAGATCTGTCATGTTTGGTTCAGATCCAACATGTTCCATTTCGCCATCTTGTGAGATATTTGGACTTGGGATCGTCTCTTTACTTTAATTTGTTGCAAAATGTTGTTCGAAAGGAGCAATGAAAGAGAAACTATGCAGTTTTGGCAATTTCTATGGTGTTTTCTCACTTTTCACTCGCAGGTTTCTCTGCAGAGCTCCCCCTACAGCTCCTCAATCGGTCAGTTTCCTCTTTCCCTGCTCCTCCGACAACGGTTTACTTGCTTTCTGCTTCTTTTCGCTGGCTCTGCCATGACAAATGTCTGAGAAACTCCATCACTACCATGTTCTAGCCAGTGCCTGGCGTGTATGTGTGCAGTGCAGTAAAGCAATTCTTTACATCGCGAGTCTGCTTTCTGTCTCTGAGGCCATTGCCGTCATATAACCATTCCAAGGACTCCGAAGCTGTTCAGTTAAGGTAAATTAAGCTAAAAAACCTGCATAGTTCCCCTTTAAGAGTTTTCTCAAATGGACTCTACCTGTTGCACTAGCAATGAATACAGCTGGCTGATAGCAGCATAAGGACATCATATCAGAGTTATCGCTTATGGTGTGGACCGGCCTTTAGGCATTCAGCAATCCCTAATCAACACAGAAGGGAGAAGTTTCATTTGCTATTTGAACTGAAATATCAACAAACTTCCACCAGAATCACTGATTCATATGAAATAATGGTCTGCATTACAACCTGCATTACACTGTTTTGTGCTAGAAGTATTGAAGCACGAAACAATTCAGCAAGAAAATTGCATACATGTATGTTTCAATAGAGCCTGTGGTGAAATAAATTGTGCAACTATTTGAGGCATCATCAAAGGGGAATGTGTATGAGGAAATGTTTACCTGCAGCGTCTTTTACGAGAGCCTGTTAAGCTATCAATCAAAATGCAGGCATCAGATATCACTCAACGGATCCGTGTTCCACCTGGGCGGGAGGGAGGTGGCTGCTTCCTTATGATTACCGGTTCTAAAGAAGAGAACTCTTAGGGAGTAGACTGCCATTCCGCCTCTCTCCCACACTTCCACTCTCTGGAGACGACTTTAAAGACGCTAGCAGCAGGTGACTGCAAATACTAGCAACGGTGTAACAAATAACAACACTGTTTCCTCTGTATGTTTGCCTTGTGTGGAACAGACAGCAAAAGCGCCCACCACTCACCCACCCCCCTGCACTGATTTCCTGTGTGTGAATGCGAAGCACTCTAACTGAACCTGAGCTGAAGTAATGATGCCTGTGAGCCAATCAAAAAGTACACTGGAAAAGGATTTTTTCGCTACTGACCCTATTTTACACATGCTGAAGGACCAACATGGCATTCCATTTCTGTTTTAAATTCCCACACTACTGTAAAATCCTGGTAAAAATATAACCAAACTAACCACTAAAAATATATTATACAATATTTTATTGTGCAAAAGAAACTGTTATTATTAGTTTAATTAATTTATCTACTATTTGATTAAATTGTCTACTAATTTATCTACATTCTTTAACATTCTAGAATCAGGTTAGTATACTGAATTGAATCACAAAGTGTAATATAAGCATTTTATGGTTAAAGGTTTAAAGCACAAAAACTATATTATGATAAAATATCTGTTACATTTATCTTCTGGTGTATACAGTATCTTCATGTCTGGTGCATTGTAAATACTTTATGTCATGATGTGCACAAAGCCATTTCTGTCATTTTCTACTCCAGGGCCTACTTATCTACTGCACTTGAGCATGTTTTATATGCTCATGTAAAGAATGCCGCATTCAAGTCTCCTGCCAAGGTCTCCGAGGGTGAAGACAAGTGCTGCCACAGAAGAAAGTTATCACACAGACAAGGCTGTGATGTACTGTATGTTGCGTTAGAATATGGTCTATATTTCTCCAGTTAAAGGCTTTCTTTTCAAAGCAGGAGAAACGCCTGGTCTTATTTGAGGGGCTCTTTGTTTCTGAGAGAGTTCTATCTGGTTATTAAATATTCTTCAACAAACACCTCTCTGAATGGTGGGCTGGCAGGTATAAGATGAGTATGTCCACTGAGATTGTTAGATATACTGTACATTTTTACACACACACACACACACACGTGCATGCACAAACACACACACGCACACACACACACACACATGCAAACACACACACACACACACACACACACACACACACACGCACCAGACTTTTGATCTTTATTTACAGTAGTAATTAAGCACTTCACTCCATTCACTCACCTTCTAAAAAGATATTTTCCAATACCTTGAAACAATACAAAATGTTAGACCACCCTGTGAAAAATATTTCACAGCATGACATCAGAAGACATAAGTTAGCATGTTAGCAAGCCTTTTATCGGTGGCAACTGCGCTGTTGTTGTTGTTAACAAATTTAGATTACACATTAATCTAATGTTATACCTTATTGCTCTTTATAGTTAATTACACATAAACATGTACAATAGTTTTCCTATTTTACTCAAATGTTGGTGATGAATTCCAGGTTAATTGGTGATAATGGCTAAGGTAGGCGGTAGAAGCACTTCTGACCTCAAACAGTGCATTTTAAAAACCAGCAGCAGTCAATACATTTATTTATTGTTTTCAAAAGGGCAGCGGAGGTCTCACTGAAAACAAACACTGTACTTCCATAACAATGTTTTTGCGTTGACTGAAACCAGTAGGGGAGCAACTCAACCCTGGCCACATAAATGCCGTCCATTCCCCGCTGCGGACATTGGAAAGCGCGAGGCGCTAAACAAGTCCACCTCAGGGCGCTGGTATCCGAGGGACATTCAGAGCCGAGCCGACACACAAAGGCCAGCTATATAGCTCTCAATGAAAGAGACGGCAGTGGCGCGGAGTGGAGGCTGTGCAGCTCCGCGCCTCTCTGAATAGGCGAGAGGTAAAGAGCAGGTCGGCGGGGAGGCTAGTGGGAGCTGAAGCCAGCAGCGCAGGCGTGGGAGGGCAGAGCTGCAGCCTGCTGCTGCGGAGAGAGAGAGAGAGAGAGAGGAGAGAGAGAGAGAAAGAAAGAGAGGGAGATGGTGCGAGAGAGAGAGAAAGAGAGTGCGATAGAGGGAGGGAGATGGAGAGGGAGGGAGAGAGAGAGAGAGATGGCACGCGAGAGAAAGAGAGAGAGTACGAGGGAGGGAGGGAGATGCAGAGGGAGGGAGAGAGAGAGATGGAGTGAGAGAGACAGAGGGGGAGAGAGATAGAGAGAAAGAGAGAGATGGCAGGCACGGAGCGCTGTGGGTAGTAGTAGGGGGTGTGTGGAGCTCATGGGATAATGAGGGTGATAGGCTAGTAAACGTTACTCTGGCCCGAAGAGAACAACAACCGCTGTAAATACAGGGTCTCAAACATGCAATCATTCAGATGGGAGGTGGGTGGGGGGGGGTGTACACACTACAGGGAGCATTCTCATTCAAATGCACATTACAAATCTGAGGTGTGAGAACCAGGATGAATGAAATTCACTGGTCCCCACCCTTGTGTGTAACTACCTGTGCTTTTGTCAAACAAACGTCCACACACACACACACGTCCCTTATGTTTGTCAAATTTTCCCCTTGCACTAGGCCTGGATCATTCCTAATGGGGCGAAATCCAAGCCTAAGATGGAAATTAAATCATTCTGTTGAACTAGAGGAGATACTCTACAACTTCCAAAAATGTGCAAATACATATCCATTATTATTGTAAGTACAGTGTGGAGCAACTGAGACATACAAGCCCATTACATTTTAAAAAATCATTATTGTCAGTGAGCAGTCATATAGTACTGTGTAAATATCACCTCAGACCTTATAACATGGCCTACAGCCCACCTGGGGAACAGAGTGAGGAAGTGCGGCTAGTCGCTAGTACTGCCGCACCCATAACAACTAATAAAAACAGCCACTGGAGATAAATCAAAATCCGCCAGAGCTCTTCTTTTTTGACCTCCAAGACACTATCCAAATGAAAGTCAGTTACTGTTCCATACACAGTTCAATCATTCACAATGATTGTGTTCTCTTGTTTTTCAGCACCAACTCTTTGATACTCCGTGGATCTGACTTATTATGTACCACAGTGAGTGCTGTGTTTATTCAGTACCTGCGAATGTTACACAAATGTGATTAATCATCTAGATTTTTGAAAACAGTCGTACACTCCGCACTATTCTGTCTTGGGTTGATGTGACACTCTATAGCAAGCAAGTCTTCAACTTTCAGTTGAGAGAAACCACTGTATGTATGTGTGTGTGTGTGTGTGTGTGTGTGTGTGTGCCTGTGCATACAGTGCAGTATATGTGTGTGTGTGTGTACGTGCATGTGGTATGACTGTGTGTGTGTGTGTGTGTGTGTGTGTGTGTGTGTGTGATTGGAAGCTGAGGGAGAGAGGCAGGGTGTGTGAGTAGAAAGGGGGGTTAGGGGGCTACAGAGGTTGTGTGACTGTGTGAACATCGGAGGATAGGCGTATATGTACACAAACCGAGATCATTGGTCTAATCTAATACTCATTTTCTTCACAAAGACAACACCTGCAGTAGAATTTAGTCATATTAACTGGTGATGTCACTGGTAAATGTGCCATAATGATACTCGGCTTTCAGTACTAAACTTAAGTAACTGCTGCGCGCTGTGCCAACAGTGGTTTAATCAGTGAATACCACAGTGGTTTCACTGATGCAAAAAAGTATTACGATGATGACGATTTCTACTGTATTCTACCATACATTAATAGACTAATACATTTGCAATGTATATACTGATGACTGTTTCGTTTACTGTACATCACACTAATTCAACTTAAGGCTGGTTGATGAAAAAGCCAACACCCCATCACTTGGAAATGGACACATGAAAATATTTCATCCCATAATATAACCTTAAACACGTTCTCTCAAACCTAATGTCATGGGGGATAAGAAAAAAACTAGCTTGACTCAAAAGTCATCTGGCTCAGTGAGATATCTGTATGACTGACTGGATCTTTCCAGGGCCATGTGTCTGCATTCCTCTAGACGCTAAATTGAACATGCAGAAAATCTTCTCTTACAGTAAATTTGTGTCTAAAGGATTTCAAAATGTGCTTTCCCAGGCAGCCCGCAGAAATTACTCTTCAACTGAAAATTGGACAGGAGATTATTTCTTGGGGTTCGCCTCTCAATTGAATATAGCCTGATTCTCGAAAGAAATAGCTAAAAATAGGTTAATCATGACTCTTTCCTTCTCAAGCAGCATCTGAGTTAAGTGTATAAGTGGCCTACTGTTATTCACTTGCCTTTCCATTTAACTTTAAAGAGACTGTTAGTTACAGAGTAGCCTAAACTAGACTCCATTTAAGTGGTTGACACCTTCTTCCTGAGATAATTGATAATAAAAGATAAAACACTATCTTTATCCACACGACAATATGCCAAATCTACCGTCAGGAGCGCTTAAACAAAACCAGCAAACGATGTATTTTTAAACTAGGCTACATTATGTTAGGCTGTTAGACTGGGTATAAAAAGGCTGCCATGATCCAGCAACCTACCTGCGAATAGGAGGCAGCATAACAGACAAATTACATGCCGACACAAATCGGTGAGAATATAAAAACGGCTAATAGGCTCAACTGGCTACGTTCAAGGCTCAAGCTCACTGGCAGAAGATGCCATCAAGGCTACCTCGGATGTTCATCATCTTATTGTTTACAGCCGAGTTGGTCTTCACACGCAGCATGACTAGCGTCTTCCCGACCACTTTGTCCTGAATTTAAATGTAACTTGGGCCGTGTGTTCACTGGCCTTGTTCATAGCCGTATTGGGTGCGTGCATAGCCTGCCGATGCTGCAACTAAGCACACCATTTTTGCATCATGTTATTTCACTTTTGACAGTTTAGGCAACCATTTTTATTCCCCAAACGTGCTGTCAGAAGATGATGATGCGGTTGTCTCAGCAGAAAACGGTCATTAGTCTTCCCATTAACTACCCAATCTCCCTCCATCAACATCAACTGGCTTTAAAGTAGCCTAAACATTAACGAATTGGGCAGTAGGCCTATGTTGGAACAACCAATTCTTAAGGACAAGGTAACCTATGTCATTTTAATTTACGATTTACGTGTTGGTAGCTAACTTATATTTCTAAGGGCAACAGAAACTTTTAACAAGTTATTTTGGAGTTCAATTGTTAGAATTTGTGAAATAATCTCTAGGCTACTATATCGCCCTCATGCAAGTTTGCCGGTGATGCTGCCGTGAACTGATGCTGCTGATTTTCCTGGAAAAAGGGAATACCAACATTAGCGTGAGGGGCCGTTGCCTCCGTGAGAAAAACACGCCAGCCTTTAGAGCACAGCATAGCCAGGCACTGCTTTTACACGCCTTTGAAAATAAATCCTTACAACATCGTGCCTAAGCCAGAGAATAGGCTATATTGTGTTTCCAACCGGCAAATCGCTCATCGTTCGATAAGACAGTGTGGAGGCAAGGCGTTAGTATTTGTGCAGCGATTAAGACAGTTCATAGCTTACCTTTGCATGCGATGAACGTACTAAGTTCCATACCAAAGCTTCACTTCTGTGATAGATGACAGCGGGCTATTTACATTCCTGCGCGCAGTACCCCTGGTTATCCGTAGGAAGAGATGCAGGCGAGTCGAATGAGTCTAGCAGGCTCGGACCGGATAGCAGAGTTGAGATTCTCGGATGCGATAAACGATGCTGGACTAAGCTAGCAAGCTGGTGCGAGATTCACACAGATACTTCAGAGAGGCTGGACTGTGAGGCGACTCCACCGCTACCAGACAATTTGTGATTCACACGAAAATCTTCACGAGTTCTTCTGCCAGCCAGACACTATAGCCCCACCGAGCTCCGCACAGCATCTCACCGGAATATACCATATGCGCCCGGGAGAAAAGGGGTGTGTCACCAACAGTTGCACCTCGCAGCTTTGAGAGAAAATCTGATACTAGTCAATCACCACCGTTTATTATATACACTATAGTTGGGCTAAAATGTATCTGTAAATATATTCATGGGATTGGTTGTAGCTTGACTGCTGAGAGTAGTGTTGCTCTGTTTCCAGGATAAGTTTAAGAAGGACGAATTTAAAACATTTTTTTAGGCTCAGCTATGTCCGGATGAAATGTCTGTTCATTTTATTTGCAACAATAAGGCTAGTAGTGCTTGAGTATGCTAGAACTGGTTGAGAACATTTTATTTCAATTTCACAGAAATTGCCCATGTAAGAAGCCTAACCTTGAGTGAACTCTTTTCATTCATGGATACTCACATCCAAGTGATTCAACATAGGAAATTCCTGGTTGTGATTCTTGCATGCTGCATATCTCCTCTTCTCTGAAAATGAACAAATAACTATGTAGTGCATTGGTGGACCTTCTGTCATTTAGAACCTATGTGGGTGTTTCTGGCAGGTGTGTGTGTGTGTGAGAGAGAGAGAGTCTGTGGGTGTGCAATAAAATCTACCAGAAGCCAGTTAGGACACTAATCAATTCTCCAACACAGGTCATCTACCAAACAAACATACTTCTGTACTAACACTTCAAAAAACAGACTAGCGTGTGAGCAGTGGAAAAAAAAACACAATGCGTGTGATTGATTGGGTATTGTGTCTCTTCAAACCAACATCAGAGGTTTTTAAAGTTGCATGGCTGCCAATGCAGCCGCCTCTTACCATCAGAATCTATCAATGTTCCCACAGCGCACAGACATAGTGTACATAAACGCTGTTTCAATCACACGGGGGATTAGGGATAGTGTATGTGTGAAAGGTCAGCTCACTTAGCAGAAACCTATTGGCTTGCATAATTTCCATTGCAGTCTATAGTCGCTGTTAATGGAAGGAGAGTTCATTATTCATGTCAGTTATGTTCTGCTTGGGCTTATCACCATGTATTTTGTAGACTCACATTTCAATTCTGTTGTTTTCTGTTTTATTTGTGCAATGACGATTTTTTTTCTACATAATAATTAACCTCATGGTAATGACATAGATATCTCTTCAAAGCCAAGAGTCTTTTTTTATTTCATTTATTTCATCATCAATCAAACACTTTCTCTTTATACTCAGGGAAGATAACGCATGAATGTTACCACTTATAAACCCAGCCGTTGAAAGAATGATTTTGAAAAAAAAGTTAATGTTCCTGCCTAGCCCTGTGCTTAGATCATTCCGATCAAGGAGACATGTGAAGACCTTACCCCTGGATCATTTCCATGGAGGATCAGTCACACATCATAGGCACGCTGAGAGTCAGATAATAAAGTTCACGTGGCCATGACATTTGTGAGCCAATATTGCTCAAGGTTATGTTAACAATACTTTAAAGGAGGCCAGGGAGGGGCAGACATAAAGCTCAACACCGGGGCTCCATCAGAAAATAAAATGAACACTGATAGTCACGTTTTTAAAGATTATTTGACCATATTTTACCATTGCTTGACCATTAAATTTTGACATAAACAACTGAGCATTTTAACAGGGTTATTTACACCTTAGGGATGCAATAGCAATACATGGCTTTGATCTGCTGTATATCGACTCTTTGACCCATTGTGTTCAACAACACAAAACAGTAACGTTTTTCGTTAATCACAGACTAATATGTGATAATATAGAATATGCCTTTGATATAGAATATGCTTTTTCTCAAGACAGCCTGATCCAAGCATTGATCCTTCATCAATGGCAGTAGCTAGCTTAGGTATCAGTGAAGTCTTTCCACAGTAGTAACATCATACTATATGAATCAGAGTTGATGTGATGTTGCGAAGCATTCCAAGTATCCGAAAGGACAGAAATAGTTTCTCTAGCGGCGGCCTTCTCAGGACGGGTGCAAATAATCCTTTTATAAATGCATTAAACATGGCAAGATTAAAAAAGGTAATTCTGTGTCTCTTCTGCAAATTCACACACACACGCACAGAGAGAGAGAGAGAGAGAGAGAGAGAAAGAAAGAGAGAGGCCAAATGCTTATAAAACACGTGGCTGAAAGATATGAATTTTAATTCTAAGAGATTAAGGTATAGTTTTGTTGTTCCTATTTGGTCTCTCTTGAATCATCATAGTGAAATACCAAAGGTTCCAGTACCATTATTTGGAAGTGAAAATAGCAGATTAGTTTGGCTAATATAACCTTACCGATCCAAAAGCAATCCAAACCGGTGCAAATCTGAAATGTTGTCATTTAAAAGCAGAGCACACTCACACACACATTTAGAGGAGGAGATACAAGTATTGACATTTTTCTCGGTATCTTTGTCATTCAAAGAACATCTCTCTCTGTATCACTGTATGCCATTTGCCCGCATAAAAACTTTTACATAGAAATAGCTGCCTTATTAAATAAATGCTCAGCCAGGGATTGATGAATGCTGTGTGTGTTTGTGTGTGTGTGTGTGTGTGTGCGTGTGTGTGTGACTGTTTACCCACATCCCATTCAGTGTTCAAAGCCCTATTCAACATCATAGTCTTAAAAGCTCCATAGAAAGTATAGATTTCCCAGCATTCTCTCTTTTTTGTAGCTCCAGTCATTGAGCTGAGAATCTTAAACCCACTGGCTGACACCTCCATCGACTAAAAAGTCTAACTATTTGTGCCTCAGTTACTGCACAAGCCTGATAATCCCCATCTTCTCCAAAAACACTGATAAAATTGTTGACTTGTCACAGCTCATTTAGGTCATTCAACTAAATATCCTGCATTTATTCAATGTCAATATCCAATGGAGGGAGATGTCATTGCATCTTTAGTGAGCTCAGAGTCTGAGGGCCAGATGTACGTACATTTGCAAACGTAGCGTTATCAGCATCATGGACACACCACAGATTGCGAACGCTGTCAGACCCAAGTTTCCGTCGTATTTATCAATCATTCAATCCTTAGTGTAAACTGCGCCTTTCTCTGCCTTTCTCCGCCCATAAACGCAATTTACAAATGTCCACAACTGAATGGCAGTGCCTACATACAAGCGCAGTTGAATGAAGTTAACTGATGACAACATTAAAAAGGATCAAATAGGAATAGTAGGAAAGTTTAAGTGAATGACGTGAAAGTGAAAGTAAGACATTCGAAAGGCCAACGAAAGTTAAGGTTGGTTTTGGTAGCCTAGTACAAATACTTTCACCACAAAAACTGATGCTCTAAATAGCGATTCTGTTGTCTTTGAAAGGTTCTCCTATTGACGCATTGAACTGCAATTTGGATTAACATCTGCTTTTACAAGGCGGAAGTATTTAGGCGCAGAATAGACGTGCGCTTTCAGGAGCAGTCTTTGTACATACCGCGGAATACATAATTAGGCGCTCTTTACTCTTCCCCTCCCATCTTTTTACGGTAAACTCCCACTTTCCCCTAGCCTAGAAATCTAGACGCACCCTAGCGGCATCAAATTATATTTGCTGCCAGGGCTAGTCTAACAACTCTCCGTTGACTTGTGAGCTCGAAAAATTAAACTTCTATCAGGCCAATCAAATCGTGTATAGAGTTGTTAGGCGGGCTTAACATAATGATTGATGCCAGAGTTGCAACGGTTTGGCTTGAATTTCCTGCTCCTTGAAAACAAATAAGATGGATGTTGCTGTTGGCGAACAGTGTGACACGAGTTAAGCTTTTATTAAGTTGGCAAAAGTTTGAACTAGCCAACTAGCTCCGCTGGTGGGAAACGCATGGGACTCATAGCGCTGTCCTATTGCGTGGAGAGGGAATTTGAAAGACAACCGATTATCCCGCCCCTCGGACTGAGCACTGCGAACGGTGAGTGCCCAGACCCTACATTTTAATGTGGGTCTGGCTCGTCAGGCTAACTTTCCCCTGGATCCTCCCATGAATGCATATGCATGACATGACAAACGCAATCTGCCACTTTCAGCTCCCACAACAGGCAGTTTGCGCTTTTACATCATTGTGGCCTGTTTGTACATACCTCGCAATGATTTTACACGCACATTGCGAAACAAATATGCCTGAAGTGGGCACAAAAGCGCTAATACATCTGGCCCTGAGTATATGAAGGAGATGATTATGATGAAAGGTGCATGTGTTGTTTTACCCAAGGTAACCTTCAAACTGACTGTTATCTCCTTGTGTGAGTACAGGCTCTCCATAATAAAATGCTAGTTTCTCGTACTTCAAAGTTAGAGTTAATTTAAACAGTGTGTGTGTGTGTGTGTGTGTGTGAGAGAGAGAGAGACACAGAGTGTGTGTGTGCATGTGTGTGCATGTGCTTGCCTGTGTGTGTGTATGAGAGTATGCAGGAGTTAATTCAGCCCTAAATGTAGATTGCTCCTCCTTCCCTTGTTAAGACACGAATGATGCTTTGCCCCATTGCCGAAGGAATGGGGGCTGAATTTTCTGACTCACTGAAGCCTGTGATTGAAATTAAACTTTATGACAAGGAGAATCTCCATTACCTAACAAGCTCAGAGGACTCCATACACAGCCTAGAGTCTCTACCCCCTATCTCAGGGTCCCCCGTCATCTCATTCTCTGCCTTTCAGGGTGAAAGAGCCCAGTGCCAGCACTCACTCCGTCTTGCGGTAAAGCAAGAACATGTAGCTTTTTACCTTAAAGTACCTTAAAGGCTTCAGACTCATACTCATTTTGATGGTACACTGACTTAAAATAGAGAGAATGGTGTTCCTGTTAGCGCCACTATGAGTCTGGAGTGCCTGGTATTGCACGTTGTAACTTTGGTGTACCTTGTGTGACCCTTAACCTCCCTTTTCAATGCACTGGGTACTTTTGCAGAACTTTTCACTTTCATTAAACGTTACACTTTGGAAAATTACCCTAAAGGGGTACACAGTATGTTAAAAATTGACACCAATGGGTAAAAAGTAATACACCCTTTACATGCTTTAAAACACAAGCAAATTGAGATGTTTGAGGAGACTCTGAGGCTGTTAAGTGCCTCCAGTGTGGGAAGAGAGGGAAGAGAGGTGCAATTTAGCAGTTCTGAGGTCTTCATTCATACTTACTGAGAACTGACAGCAACAATTGTAAGTCGACATAAGAAGTTCTTTCTCTAGTATTCAGTGATGAATAAGTGGCTGCCTTGACTAGACAACTTTGTATTTACATCTCCATAAGTTAATGATTTTGTCTTGTGGGGCACTTCATACATACAAGCCTCACCAGAAAAAAATAAATATATATGTATTTTTTTTTTTTTGACACATAAAAAAGATTAGTTGACCTTTCTATGCAATGCAGACGTCTGTTCATGCGGTATTTATAGAGCGGATGCACACATGGCAGAGTGCATGAGTAACCAACACTGAGCAAACATGCCCAGCAGGGCTGCATGTGTCCTTGAGAGAATCTGAAGATGTGATTGGGTGATACCATTTCATCTGATACGATGTTATCTACCTCTCGTGGCTTTATCATGGGGGGCAGCATTCTGTGGAGCCAGCGGAAGTTTCCACAATCCACAATGAAAGATGTTCACAAGGGTCCCATTTTCATGTTGAGATGACACATGCTTCACATTAGATTATGGCCTATCAAAGAGCGATGGCTCGCCCTAGAGACGAGGAGTTGTAAAATGACCTGGGGTATATTTTCTGCCAACTCTGATCCTATGGGAAAGGTCAGATGGATGTTAGGCCTCTGAGCACGCCAGAGCTAACCATAATAGTGCTACAGCAGTCTGACCTAAAATAGTTCATTATAGCCACGAGAAGGGCTAGAACACTATTAAAATCCAGTCGTGGGCACTGGGCAGTTTATTTGAAATGAACAATGTGTTGTATACTTTTGATGTAAACGATAAAACGAGATACAGCCAGTCTAAATGTGTGGCTCTGTTACAGAGTGAAAGTTAATTTGAGAGAGGTGACTTGGTATTTGATGTTGTTATTCATCAAAGAAAAAAAGGTCAAAAGTAGCATCGGAGTTTATTTTTCTAGTCTTATTATCATTTAATTATTTATAGCATTCTGGGCCTTATCAACTGACAAGCCATTCACATAACTCAGCTCCACAGCTATTTATTAGGCTCTCTTGGAGCAATAGAAGATTGTTTTTCTTTCATCCAGAATCTGTTGGAGCTCTTTCACATTGTAAATGTGCTTTGATAGACATTGGCGGGGCAATTTGTTTACTTTATATCAGGTCTTTTTTTCTGTCCACCTCTTCACAATGTCTTACTACATACTTTCACTGTTCTGCAAGACACGTGTACATGTTGTAACACACTGGCTCGGAGTATGTACATTCAGGGGAGACCAACGCAGTGTTGAAATAATAAACTAGTATTTCGGAATAACGATAAGGGTGAGGTGCAAATCAGTGTAGTGTTAGTTACGCAAAAGTGAAGTGTAAGTCAGTACAGAGACGAAAGGTAACGCAACAAAATGAATGCCAAGCCGGGAGGAGGAGAACCGCCCTGGAGTGCAGACTGAGCCGATCTTAAATCTCACTCCCAATCAGGCACACCTGGGCACACAGGGGAAACAAGCACCCAGGCACGTCAGTGCCAATGGGCGGAGTTAGGACACAGCGGCCTGGGCCGTAACATATCCCCCCCCCTTAAAACAGAGGCCCAGAACTGTGGGCCTCTGTCACTAATCAAACCCAAAATCCCCCTGTGACGATAAAATATACATAAATGAGTATATGCAATAACATTTCTGACTCATCCCATTATCACCCAACACATCAGCATCCACCACCAACATACACTCTACCCTCCACCATACACTCTCCCAGGGGTCAGATGGAGACCCCACACTCACACCCATCACCACGTCTCACTCTCTAGCCCCTCGGCCACCTGGACCTCGATTGTTCTGGAGCCTGAAAAAGTACTCTAAGAGGGACAGGGGTAGACAGACAGGACATAAGAAAAGTGAAACAGGCAAGCCTCACACAATCGGGGCACGCGACAGTGCATCCGCCATAACATTTTCTATGCCACCTAATATGCCGTGATCTGCAAATCGCACGGCTGTAAGAATAACACCCACCGCATGAGGGCTGATTAGGGTTTTGCAGAGAGTGTAAAATGTCACTGGATTATGATCTGAATACACAACAATGGGATGGACTCCACCGCCTACATACACATTAAAGTGCTGTAGAGCCCATACCAAGGAGAGCTTTTTTTCAATCGTTGAGTAGTTAAGCTGATACTTGTTAAACTTTCTAGAAAAATAACAAACAGGGCGGTCAATCTCCGCCTCATCCGATTGTAAAGAACAGCACCGCCCCCACCTGGCTGGCATCAACCTGGATCTTAAATGGCTTGTCTAGCATGGGGAAGCCAAGACGGGGCAGTACTGAGCAGCAACTTAGCATTCTCAAATGCCTGCTGGCATTCGGGGTCCAGGCAAACTTTGCCTTACCCTTTGAGCAAATTGGTGAGGGGTGCAACGGCAGTAGAAAAATTAAAACAAAACTCCGGTAGTAACCGATCATGCCTAAAACCCGCATTAACTCCTTTTTTCGTTTGTAGGAGGTGGAAAATTATCAATGGCCGTCACCTTAGCGCACAGGCCGCGACTTCCCCTGACCCACTACCTTCCCCAGATAGACTACGGTCGCCTCAAGTGCAAATTCGCATTTTGCTAAATTGATAGTCAAATTAGCCTCGACAAGCCTCTCAAACAAAGCTTTAAGCCTGGAGAGGTGTTCCTGCCAATCACCACTACATGTCACCAGATCGCCTAAGTAAACTGGCGCGATCCTCAAGACCGAAATCACGCTGATTCATAAAGCGTTGAAAACTGCAGGGGCGCATGCTAATCCAAAAGACATGACGTTGTAAGAAAACAGTCCAGACTGGGTGACGAACGCAGAGATCTCCTGAGCTCTTGCAGTTAAAGGAATTTGATAGTAACCCTTCAAAAGATCGCATTTGGTTACATACCTCGCTGCTTCCACACGGTCTATACAGTCCTCCATAACGAGGAAGGGAAAGGAGTCCGGTTTAGTGACCAGGTTTACCTTCGTAGTCTGTACAGAAGCCAAAAAGTAGAACTGGTTTAGCTTAACCAATAGACAGGGCTTACTTCAACTGGAGTATGATGGCTTAGCCAACCCATTACTAAGCAAATACTGGACTTCGGCCATCTAAAACCTTCTGTTTAACTGCGGCACACGGTAAAACCGCTGTCTAATTGGATTAGCCTCACCAACCTCTATATCATGTTCCATTAAGTTTGTGCATGACGTACATCGGAGAACAAACTAGAAAAGCCAAAATTAAAGACTTAAGATCACCCCCTCTGATCAGCAGGCATATGACCTAACAGGCCATCAAGATTTTCCAACATCTCTGAATTTCTTAACAAGGCAACAGGATGCAGTCGCCTGGGCCGACCTCATCCTCCCCTCAGCTGCCACCCTCTGAAGAGAAGAGGTCGCACCCCCTACAGCCAGCGCAACCGAACTAACCGGATCACCAGGCTCCTCCGTCCTGGGTGACTGAGAATAGTAGGGTTTTAATAAATTCACGTGACAAAGTTGAGAGGACTTTTTCCTATTTGGTGTCGCAATCAAATAATCCAGCTCATTTACCTGACGGACCACTGTAAATGGACCGGAGAATCTTGCCCGAAAGGGAGAACCAGGCATTGGCAACAGCGCCAATACCTGATCCCCTGCACTAAACACTCTAGACTCGGCCTTGCAATCAAACACCTTTTTCATACGTGCCTGCGACTTGCAGAGATTTTTTGCAGCACATTGCCCGCCAAAAACAACCTCGCCTAAAACCATCAATGAAATCAATAAGGTTGACTACGGCTCTGACTCTTGTAGGCCATCTTTTTAGCACAGACAGAGGACCACGGACTTTATGTGCTAAAAAACTAAATTGTTTGGACTAAAACCCAAACTATCCTGCGATACCCATGAGCAGCCATTATCAACCACGAAGACCCTTCCTCCCAGTCGCTGGAGTTCGAACAGTAATACAGCGCAAGCAAGGACTTGAGTGTAAGATGAAATCGCCAAGAGCCTTTGGCTCTGCGGATGATAGGCACTACTCAGATTATGTTTTATTCAAGATGTTTCAAAACTTCAGCAAACATTTTAGATGTAAAGTTACTGCCCCTATCGGATTGAACAACCCTGTATCCCGAACACTGAAATGAACTGCAGAGCCTTTACGATAGACTTCGGGTATTGATACTTCTCAAAGGAAATGCCGCTGGGTAACGCGTTGCTTGACACATAACCGTTAACAAATAAAGAGAACCGGACTTTGAAGGAGGCAATGGGCCAACGCAGTCAATCAACAACCGCTCAAAAGGCTGGCCCACTGCTGGGATGGGATGCAGAGGCGCAGGTTTAATCGCTTGGTTCGGTTTGCCAGCAAGTTGACAAATATGGCAAGTCTTAATGTAAGCTGCCACCTCACGCTTCAACCTCGCCAGAAAAGTGCTGTAACAACCGATCGTAAGTCTTCTTCACCCCGAAATGCCCCGCTCCCTCCCCATGTGCTGTTTGTAAAACCAGTTCTCTATATTTACTCGGTACGACGCACTGAACCAATGTGTCACACAGACCATTGTTAACAAGAATAAATTTTCGCACAAGTAAGCCGTCAATAATAAAATACCCCTTATCTAATGCTCGTAGCTCCTCTTCAGGCAAGGCCGAAGCAATCAACTCAGCCAAGCCCTCATCACGTTTCTGAGCCTGAATAAAATCACACGATCAAAGGATATAGGTAAAACAGGCAACTGAGGAAGAGAACGTTTACCTTGAGACTCCGGCCGAGCCATTCACTACCTGCGCCAAGAACTTTTTTGCGCGAGTCACCGCACAAGCAGTGAAAACCTCGGAAAATGCTACGCCACACTCATCTGATCTTAAAGCTTGGACAGCCTCAGTGGTCACTACCAGAGATGCTGGCCCACTAGCCCACACTTTGTCTTTAGCAAGTAAGTTTCCCAAAATCACGTCAACGCCAGGCACTGGTAATGCTGGCCGAACCGCAACAATCACCTCCCCCTCCACCAGATCGGAACTCAATACAATCCTGTGAAGGGGAACGGACATGGATGTCATCCCAATGCCCCCGAATTAGAACATCTTTTCCCGTGCTTGATTCAACAGAAAAGGGTAGAACCGATTCAGATCTTAACGTTTCCGTAGCACCGGTGTCACGCGAAGATTTTTACGGGTTTTCTCCAGATGAACCCCCTAATGAGGCTAAACCATCCGTGATGAATGGGCCGTAGCTCTCACCCACAGACTCATCCGCAACAGTGACCTCAGCTCTAGGCGGCTCCGCTACAGGTGCTGCCGACCCAAGCACCTGCCGGGATAGCATCACCTGCTGGACAAAATGCCTTTCCCTCTATTACATTTTTAAGTTTATACGATTGGGACAGGAACTGCGCACAAACCCACTTGGCCGGTTTCGCTTTGTTCTTATTTTTTGATTTCAACACTTCACAGTCCGCTTCCAATGCCCAACCTCCCAGCAGTAATTACAGCCATCAGGATCAGACTTATTGCGGCTCAGACCAATCTTTAACTTCTGATTGAATTCCAATTGTCATAAAACGCAGTGGCCCATGTTCTTCTCCAGCAGAGAAATGAGTATTAAAGTGATCTCTAGATTTAGCTTTATGCTAAAACATACTCATCGGCCAGCACTGCTGCTTCAGTAACCGTTTTTATTTTGTGCTCATTAATGAATGTAGCTAAGCGGTCGGGAACGATATTCTTAAACTGTTCCAATATCATTAAATCTACTAACTCCTCACGGTGTTAATGTTAACTGAGGAACACCAACGGTTAAAAAACCCAACTAGGTCTCTCTTAACCTCAGCATACGCTTGACCGGTCACCTTTCCTCCAGTTCCTAAACCGTTGTCTATAGTACTCTGGAACTTGTTCATACGCTCTTAATACCGCTTCTTTTACGCTCTGATAATTTTATGCTCGGACCCTCACAGCCACAAATGCATCTTGAGAACGCCCAGTAAAAGTGGTCTGAAGCAGCAGTAATGCGGTCTGAGTCACTCCACTCATGTTCGTCAGCAATACCTCAAAAGAGAGAAAAAATATCAGGCTCACGGTCATTAAACTTCGCAAAACCTAATCATATGGGACAGGTTTTCTCCGTGCCCATTAACGACCCAGAGGAATCCCGTCATTTTCCTTCAGCAATTAATCTTAACCTCTCTCTGAAGATCGCTGTCTCGCTTCAGTCTCTACTTGACGTTGTTTAAGTTTTTCCAATTCTAAATCATGTTCAATTTGTCTTTGTTCCTAAGTCACACTGTTTTTTCATATTCTTGTTTCTTTATTTCTGCTTCTATCGCTTAAGTTCTAATTCATTTTCTTTTTCAAGGTCTCTTTTAAAATTGGCCTCTAAGCCGGAGTTCCAGTGCATGTTTTGACCACGTTCTTTCACATAATGCCATTCTCCTTTTCCTTTCTTTCCTCTGCCTCTAGGCGCTTTAGTTCTAATGCACACTCCTGCTCACGTTCCGCTCTCTCTTTTTCTCGTTCGGCTGCCTCGAACCGTTTCTGTTCCATTTGTAATTTTAAAAGTTCAGCCTGTTGCTCAAAACTGAAAACCTGTTCACCATTAGGAGTGGAGGTCGCTGCTGGGCCATAACCACCGGTGCTGGATTTATCGACATAATCATCAATTTAACTAGTTTGGATTTTATAACGTTCTTTCAGTTCTTGCTTTTTAAGATCTTTTGGAATATGTTCGAATCCATAATGATCAATCACTTGACATAATTGATCCTTCGTTAAACTTTCCAACAAAACCTCCGATGGAGACTCAAAAAATTTTTCAACCTTCACTGTAGGCATCTCCTTTTAGATAACGTTGATGTAACTAAGTCGTTAACGTTAAGATGTAAACTGAATCGACTCACTAATCAAAAAAAACAATTTTACAAAGATAGACGCTATAAACAGGCAAACAATCAGGCACAGGTATTACAGCCACCCCATTTCCCGATACAAGAGCTGCCCCTTATCTCATCTCCCAAACATTTCCTAAATATTTCCACCTCTAGTCTTCAGTATGCCCCATACAATTGAGTTGCTCCCGCAACCCCAGCGCCGTTCGACACACACCAAAAAACAATAAGTTAAAATAAAAAAAAAGGCAAAGAAATAAACAGCGGTAAAGTGCTTGTACCTGCAACGGGTTCACGTTAGCTCGGTAGGTCTAACCTACCTTCCACCCATAACAAAAGGCACCTGTACCCAATGGGCCTGTAAACGGCTTGGCGTCAACCTTGCAGCCAAAGAACGACAGGCTGCCAGGCTCAATAGCTCCCCTCCTCCACGGCAACCCAAAAACAAAGCAAAACACAAAGCAATCAAGACATTACCAAGCAATCAATTTAAGTCACTAATCCAAACTAACCATAGCTAAACAAACAATTACTGCGTGGTACTCCCCAATTTCGAGAAAACGTTTTTGCTACAACGGGTAATTTACACCCGTGAGCACAAAAAGGCTACCAGAGGCAATATTTAACTTGGACCAACAAATTAACTTATTTTGTAACCACCAGACGAGTTAGCTAAAAAAATTACGTACCAATTCAGGAACACTCACGGCCTCGAGCCCCCCATGTAACACACTGGCCTCGAGTATGTACATTCAGGGAGACCAACGCAGTGTTGAAATAATAATAAATTAATTTTATTAAAGAAAGTTAAACATAAACTAATATTCGGAATAACGATAAGGGTGAGGTGCAAATCAGTGTAGTGTTAGTTGCGCAAAAAAGTGAAGTGTAAGTCAGTACAGAGGCGAAGGTAACGCAACAAAATGAATGCCAAGCCGGGAGGAGGAGAACGCCCTGGAGTGCAGACTGAGCCGATCTTAAATATCATCTAATCAGGCACACCTGGGCACACAGGGAAACAAGCACCCAGGCAACGTCAGTGCCAATGGGCGGAGTTAGGACACAGCTGACCTGGGAAGACATATCCTCTAAAAAACAGAGGCCCAGAACTGTGGGCCTCTGTCACTAATCAAACCCAAAATCCCCTGTGACGATAAAATATACATAAAATGAGTATATGCACAACATTTCTGACTCATCCCATTATCACCCAACACATCAGCATCTTACCACCAACATACACTCTACCCTCCACCATACACTCTCCCAGGGTCAGGATGGCACCCCACACTCACACCCATCACCACGCCCTTCACTCTCTAGCCCCTCGGGCCACCTGGACCTCGGGATTGTTCTGGAGCCTGAAAAAAGTAATTTAAGAGGGATAGGGGTAGACAGACAGGACATAAGAAAAAGGAACAGGCAAGTCTCACACAATCGCACGCTTACAGTGCATCCGCCATAATATTTTCTATGCCACGAATATGCCATTATCTACCAAATCGTGCGACTGTAACACCCACCGCGTGAAGGCGTTGATTAGGGTTTTGCAGAGAGTGTAAAATGTCACCGGATTATGATCTGAATACACAACAATGGGATGGATGCGCTTCCCCTTGCATTAAAGTGCTGTGGGAGGCCCAACACCAAGGCCGAGCTTCTTTTTCCAATCCGTTTAATTAAGCTGATACTTGTTAAACTTTCAGAAAATAACCAGCGGGTCGTCTAAGGTCTCATCCGATTGTAAAGAACAGCACCGCCCCCACCTGGCTGGCATCAACCTGGATCTTAAATGGCTTGTCTAGCATGGGGAAGCCAAGACGGGGCAGTACTGAGCAGCAACTTAGCATTCTCAAATGCCTGCTGGCATTCCGGGGTCCAGGCAAACTTTGCCTTACCCTTGAGCAAATTGGTGAGGGGTGCAGCGGCGGTAGAAAAATTAAAACAAAAACTCCGGTAGTAACCGATCATGCCTAAAACCCGCATTAACTCCTTTTCACAGTAGGAGGTGGAAAATTATCAATGGCCGCCACCTTAGCGCCAAGACAGGCCGACTTCCTCCTGACCCACTCACTTCCCAGATAGACTACGGCTCGGCGCACTGTGATTTTGCTAAATTGATAGTCAAATTCAGCCTCATAAGCCTCTCAAACAAAGCTTTAAGCCTGAGAGGTGTTCCTGCCAATCACCACTACATGTCACCAGATCGTCTAAGTAAATCAAGTGCATCCCTTCAAGACCTGAAATCACGCCGATTCATAAGGCGTGCTGAAAAACTGCAGGGGCGCATTTAATCCAAAAGACATGACGCTGTAAGAAACAGTCCAGACTGGGCAGGATTTAACGCAGAGATCTCCTGAGCTCTTTTGCAGTTAAAGGAATTTGATATAACTCTTCAAAAGATCGTGATTTGGTTACATACCCGCTGCGCCCACACGGGTCTATACAGTCCTCCATACGAGGGAAGGGGAAAAGGAACCGGTTTAGTGACCAGGTTTACCTTCGGTAGTCTGTACAGAAGCGGAAAAGTAGAACTGGTTTAGTTTAATCAATAGACAGGGCTGCACGCTAACTGGAGTATGATGGCTTAGCCAACCCATTACTAAGCAAATACTGGACTTCGCCATCTAAAACCTTCTGTTTAACTGCCGCACACGGTAAAACCGCTGTCTAATTGGATTAGCCTCACCAACCTCTATATCATGTTCCATTAAGTTTGTGCATGACGGTACATCGAGAACAAACTAGGAAAAGCCAAAATTAAAGACTTAAGATCACCCTCTGATCAGCAGGCATATGACCTAACAGGCCATCAAGATTTTCCAACATCTCTGGAATTTTTAACCGCTGCAACAGGATGCAGTCGCCTGGGCCCACCTCATCCTCCCCTCAGCTGCCACCCTCTGAAGAGAAGAGGTCGCACCCCCCTACAGCCAGCGCAACCCGAAACTAACCGGATCACCAGGCTCCTCCGCCCTGGGTGACTGAGAATAGTAGGGTTTTAATAAATTCACGCGGACAAAGTTGGAGAGGACTTTTTCCTATTTGGTGTCGCAATCAAATAATCCAGCTCATTTACCTGACGGACCACTGTAAATGGACCGAGAATCTTGCCCGAAAGGGAGAACCAGGCATTGGCAACAGCCAATACCTGATCCCCTGCACTAAACACTCTAGACTCGGCCTTGCAATCAAACACCTTTTTTCATAATGCGTTTTCGCGACTTTTGCAGAGATTTTTTTTGCAGCACATTGCCACGCCAAAACAACTCAATAAATTTCTAAAACCATCAATGAAATCAATAAGGTTGACTGGCGCTCTGACTCTTGTAGGCCATCTTTTAGCACAGACAGAGGACCACGGACTTTATGTGCGAAACTAAATTGTTTGGACTAAAACCCAAACTATCCTGCGATACCTCACAGCAGCCATTATCAACCACGGAAGACCCTCCTCCCAGTCGCTACTTGAGTTCAACAGTACGCCGCAGCAAGGACTTGAGTGTAAGATGAATCGGGCCAAGAGCTTTGGCTCTGGGCGGATGATAGGCACTACTCAGATTATGTTTTATTCAAGATGTTTCAAAACTTCAGCAAACATTTTAGATGTAAAGTTACTGCCCCCTATCGGATTGAACAACCCTGGGTATCCCTAACACTGAAATGAACTGCGAGAGCCTTTTTTTATAGACTTCATTGATACTTCTCAAAGGAAATGCCGCTGGTAACGTTGCTTGACACATAACCGTTAACAAATAAAGAGAACCGACTTTGAAGGAGGCAATGGGCCAACGAGTCAATCAACAACCGCCAAAAGGCTGGCCCACTGCTGGATGGGATGCAGAGGCGAGGTTTAATCGCTGGTTCGGTTTGCCAGCAAGTTGACAAATATGGCAAGTCTTAATGTAAGCTGCCACCTCACGCTTCAACCTCGCCAGAAAAAAAAGTGCTGTAACAACCGATCGTGAAGTCTTTTTCCCCAAATGCCCCCGGCCCTCCCCATGTGCTGTTTGTAAACCAGTTCTCTATATTTACTCGGCACGACGCACTGAACCAATGTGTCACACAGACCATTGTTAACAAGAATAAATTTTCGACAAGTAAGCGGGCCAATAATAAAATACCCCTTATCTACGCTCGTAGCTCCTCTTCAGGCAAGGTCAAGCAATCAACTCAGCCAAGCCCTCATCACGTTTCTGAGCCTGAATAAAATCGCACGATCATCAAAGGATATAGGTAAAACAGGCAACTGAGGAAGAGAACGCTTACCTTGAGACTCCGAGCCATTCACTACCTGCCAAGAACTTTTGTCAATAACGACAAGCAGTGAAAACCTCGAAAATGCTACGCCACACCTCATCTGATCTTAAAGCTTGACAGCCTCAGTGGTCACTACCAGAGATGCTGGCCCACTAGCCCACACTTTGTCTTTAGCAAGTAAGTTTCCCAAAATCACGCCAACGCCAGGCACTGGTAATGCTGGCGAACCGCAACAATCACCTCCCTCCACCAGATCGAACTCAATACAATCCTGTGAAGGGGAACGGACATGGATGTCATCCCAATGCCCTGAATTAGAACACTTTTCCCGTTAGCTTGATTCACCAGAAAAGGGTAGAACCGATTCAGATACTTAACGTTTCAGAGCACCGTGTCACTTAAGATTTTACGGGTTTTCGCCAGATGAACCCCTAATGAGACTAAAACCATCCGCGGATGAATGGGCCGTGAGCTCTCACCCACAGACTCATCCGCAACAGTGACCTCAGCTCTAGACGGTTCCGCTACAGGTGCTGCCGACCGGAAGCACCTGCCGGGATAGCATCACCTGCTGGACAAAATGCCTTTCCCTCTATTACATTTTTAAGTTTATAACGGTCGGACAGGAACCGCGCACAAACTCCACTTGGCCGGTTTCGGCTTTGTTCTTATTTTTGATTTCAACACTTCACAGTCCGGCTTTCCAATGCCCAACCTCCCAGCAGTAATTACAGCCATCAGGATCAGACTTATTGCGCCAGACTAATCTTTAACTTTGATTTGGATTCCAATTGTCATAAAAACCAGGCGCCCATGTTCTTCTCCAGCAGAGAAATGAGTATTAAAGTGATCTCTAGATTTAGCTTTATGCGTTAAAACATACTCATCGGCCAGCACTGCTGCTTCAGTAACCGTTTTTATTTTGTGCTCATTAATGAATGTAGCTAAGCGGTCGGGAACGATATTCTTAAACTGTTCCAATATCATTAAATCTACTAACTCCTCACGTGTGTTAATGTTAACTGAGGAACACCAACGGTTAAAAAACCCAACTAGGGTCTCTAGCGACCTCCTCAGCATACGCTTGTGGTCACCTTTCCTCCAGTTCCTAAACCGTTGTCTATAGTACTCTGGAACTTGTTCATACGCCTTAATACCGCTTCTTTTACGCTCTGATAATTTTTATGCTCGGACCCCGACAGCGCCACAAATGCATCTTGAGAACGCCCAGTAAAAGTGGTCTGAAGCAGCAGTGTACGGTCTGAGTCTCCACTCATGTTATCAGCAATACCTTCAAAAAAGAGAGAAAAAATATCAGGCTCACGGTCATTAAACTTCGGCAAAAACCTAATCATATGGGACAGGTTTTTCTCCGTGCCCATTAACGACCCAGAGGAATCCCCGTCACCCCGCATTTTTCCTTCAGCAATTAATCTTAACCTCTCTTCTGAAGATCGCTGTCTCGGCCAGTCTCTACTTGACGTTGTTTAAGTTTTTTCCAATTCTAAATCATGTTCAATTCGTCTTTGTTCTAAGTCACACTGTTTTTCATATTCTTGTTTCTTTATTTCTGCTTCTATACGCTTTAAGTTCTAATTCATTTTCTTTTTTCGTCTCTTTTTCGCCGGCCTCTGCCGCCGGAGTTCCAGTGCATGTTTTAATTCACGCTCTTTCACATGTGCCACATTCTCCTTTTCGCGTCTTCTTTCCTCTGCCTCTAGGCGTTTTAGTTCTAATGCACGCTCCTGCTCACGTTCCGCCTCTCTCTTTCTCTCGTTCCGGCTGCCTCGAACCGTTTCTGTTCCATTTGTAATTTTAAAAGTTCAGCCTGTTGCTCAAAACTGAAAACCTGTTCACCATTAGGGAGTGGAGGTCGCTGCTGGGCCATAACCACCGGGTGCTGGATTTATCGACATAATCATCAATTTAACTAGTTTGGATTTTATACGTTCTTTCAGTTCTTGCTTTTTAAGATCTTTTGAATATGTTCGAATCCATAATGATCAATCACTTGACATAATTGATCCTTCGCTAAACTTTCCAACAAACCTCCGATGGAGACTCAAAAAATTCTTCAACCTTCACTGTAGGCATCTCCTTTTCGCTAACGTTGATGTAACTAAGTGCTAACGTTAACGTTGATGTAACTGAATGCGACTCACTAATCAAAAAAACAATTTTACAAAGATAGACGCTATAAACAGGCAAACAATCAGGCACAGGTATTACAGCCACCCCATTTCCCCGATACAAGAGCTGCCCCCAGATCTATCTCCCAAACATTTCCCTAAATATTTCCACCTCTAGTCTTCAGTATGCCCCCATACAATTGAGTTGCTCCCGCAACCCCAGCTGCTCGACACACCAAAAACAATAAGTTAAAATAAAAAAGGCAAAGAAATAAACAGCGGTAAGCGCTTGTACCTGCAACGGGTTCACGCGTTAGCTCGGTAGGTCTAACCTACCTTCCACCCACTTAACAAAAGGCACCTGTACCCAATCGACCTGTAAACTGCGCGTCAACCTTGCAGCCAAAGAAACGCACAGGCTGCCAGGCTCCAATGGCTCCCCTCCTCCACGGCAACCCAAAACAAAGCAAAACACAAAGCAATCAAGACATTACCAAGCAATCAATTTAAGTCACTAATCCAAACTAACCACTTAGCTAAACAAACAATTACTGCGTGGTACTCCCCAATTTCGAAAACACGTTTTTGCTACAACAGGTAATTTACACCCGTGAGCACAAAAAGGCTACCAGAGGCAATATTTAACTTGACCAACAAATTAACTTATTTTGTAACCACCAGACGAGTTAGCTAAAAAAAATTACGTACCAATTCCGGAACACTCACGGCTCGAGCCCCCACATGTAACACACTGGCTCGGAGTATGTACATTCAGGGGAGACCAACGCAGTGTTGAAATAATAATAAATTAATTTATTAAAGAAAGTTAAACATAAACTAATATTTCGGAATAACGATAAGGGTGAGGTGCAAATCAGTGTAGTGTTAGTTACGCAAAAGTGAAGTGTAAGTCAGTACAGAGACGAAGGTAATGCAACAAAATGAATGCCAAGCCGGGAGGAGGAGAACCGCCCTGGAGTGCAGACTGAGCCGATCTTAAATATCACTCCCAATCAGGCACACCTGGGCACACAGGGGAAACAAGCACCCAGGCACGTCAGTGCCAATGGGCGGAGTTAGGACACAGCGGCCTGGGCCGTAACAATGTGCAGTCGTGGCCTTCTGAATAGGGGATCAGACTGATGACTGATAGGTGACTGGTTCAATCCCTGACCAGTAAGAACAATGTGGGTGGTAGGAGTGATGAAACAGCCCCCTTCCATGGTAACATCCCTGGCTAAGGCCTTTGTGTGTGTTCACTAACCATGGATGAGTCAAATACAGAGGAAGAATTTCCCTTTGGATGAATAATAGTACATATTGTATCTATCTATATTATGCTTGTTCTCAAGGATATTAGATTTTCTTTGAAAAACAGAGACATCTGTATTTCCACAGAATAACCACAGTACTGTGGCTTATGGCTCATACAGTGTTAGGCTATACATTAGATAATGGTTCAATACAGGTTTATCATTTCTTTCACATTGTGCAGTGCATGTGTATGGTTCAGGAGGTTCCTTCTTCAAATCTAGGAACACTGCAGAGATGCGACCGGCCGCATCCCTTGGCAAAAGGAGTCCATCTTTTGAATGATGATTAAAACACTGCATATGGCAAAAGATGAAGACAAAGTTCTCTTTTTAACTGTTCTCTCTCTCTCTCTCTCTCTCCCTCCTCTTAAGAATGATCCATAACTCTCCCTGCGGCTACTAACTCTGCATCATTTCAGAAGTGAGGTGTTGCTGGCGACACATCAAACTCCACATCAAATGCTTTATATTCGGCTCCTTCCTGGTCAATAACAAAAACCCAGAAAGAGAAAGACAGAGCATAATGCAAATGTCTGCTTTCTGCAACCCTGCCATGGTTGTCTGACCCATGGCTGTCCAGTCCTCAGATTTTCCTGTTATCACAATCTCCTCTCTCTCTCTCTCTCTCTCTCTTTACCGTGCATATCACCATGAGTCTCATGCCCTTGCTTTGAGCATCAGGTTTAGTAGATGCACCACTGAGCTTCGGCGAAGACCCACAAATCTCATTGATTTTCAAAAGTTTCTCAAACAAGCCATGCCGCTGAAGGGAATATAAACTGACCCTCAGACATAACAAAAAGGCAGCTCTCCATCTCTCTCTCTCCATCTCTCTCTATCTCTCTTTCTCTGTTCTGAAGCTCCTCGCTCCCCTTGTATTGTCGTCTCCAGTCTTTATTGTCTGTGTGTCCTTAAGTCTGTTAAGCTCTCGGGGTCTTTCCCATTCAACTAGTATGGGTTGCGAAGTGGTGAGGGCGACCTGGCTACTGCACACAGTACAATAACACACTCAGTTAACACCAGGACCTTCGATGGCCCCCATTCCAATGCTTGCCTTGAGTTGCTCAAACCGTCAACACACACGCACAAAAAAAGTTCTCAAGAATTTCTGCAAGTTTGTCTGCCAATAACTGTTCCTTTGTTTGCTTTCTTTCTGACAGCCTTCTCAGATAAAAATCTGTATTATTTTTGTAATAATGAAACAAAATGGGGGCCCTTGATGGCTGACAAAGGATGCAGTTTCTTATCATTAATTCATGATGGAATTAGATGTTTTAATTTTATTTAAGACGCTGTCAGGTCAGAGAAGTACCTCCAAGCGAAGAAATGATTAAATTATTTACCAGCATCACATTAGATCTGCAGCTCTCCAGGGGGCTCAGTTAAAATGCAAAGCCACAAACAATGTTGTTTTATTTTTCTGGGTTTCGTCTCGGAGAAGACAATTTGTCTGCATTGGGGGGTCCGATCATAAATCTGATTAAATCTCCCCTTAGGAATAATCAAAGTAGAAATGTTCTTAGGATGCTATAAAAATAAGCTCATAGTTTTATTGGGGATTGTGATAATGCTGTATTGGGACGAGTAAAATACTGTATGTTATCCATACACACACATGCACACACACACACACACACGCACAAACGCATGCACACACACACACACACACACACACACACACACACACACACACACACACACACACACACACATACAGTACATACAAAAGCAGATACATCTCTTAAACCACCTAGTTAGCAGAATTCCTCATGTGAAAAGCTAAGTGGAAGATAACTAATACGTATAATTTGTTTGGTGCTTTGGAGCACAAGCATGATTGTGTGCCTGGATAGACTTTTACAGGGATATCTCATCCTCTCCTTTTCTCTCCTTCAGTGTGTGCATGTGTGTGTGTGTGTCTGTATGTGTGTGTGCGTGTGTGATCATGTATGTATCCACTTATTAACTCAAGGATATCAGAGAATGAATCCTCACCTAACAAACAACGTTGGTGGTCTTCAACAGCACTGTAAAAGAAAACATCACAGCGTCATTTAACTCTTTAAATTGACATCTACCGAAACTCAAAAACTCAACATGCACAACTAAAGTTTTCTGTCTGCCATGCCTGGGGGAACTAGACACATTAAGGGGAGGATTTTGCCTCCCTGGGGCTGCGGGGATCTAAATGGGATATCATTCATTTTGTGTTCCCCCAAAGATACAGAGCAGCAGGACATTTTCATTGCCCAGATTTTTTTTAATTTCAACAGGAAATGTCAATGCTCAGTGTAGATGGTGTGTTTGTGGACTGGTGCCCAGTGATTTAAATTAAAATCATATTTAATATTTCATTATTGCAATGAATATCATTAAGCCAGCATCTTATTTGTGGAGAAGGGAATTAAATATTTATGTAAAAGAATATATGTATGTGTGTGTGTGTGTGTGTGTGTGAGAGTGTGTGTGTGTGTGTGTGTGTGATAAAATAATAAAATTATCAGTGTCTTGATTGCTCCATCTTCACCTTTTCAAAGTACAGACACTATCTTCAGATTGAGGACCATGGAGAGCTCCATTTCCAGACTGCTGTCAACAGTTACCTATGACTTGTTTCCACAGTATAGGAAAGATGTCTGCACCTTCCAGAGAATATGCTAGTTCTTTGCATAATCATTTGTGATTTTCAACAAACACAGAATAGTGCATTATTGTATGTCAAAGTGTGTGTGCAACACCTTCCTCGAACTTGTGTTTGGGCGTTGTAACAGCTTTAAGTCTCAGCTTTTGGGTTGAGACCGTGAATATGTAATTGTGTTCTGTATGTGTCAGAAGAAGACCAGCTGCTGCCATCTTTCCTGTGGATGTTAATTAGTGGAAGATTTAAAAAAGATCCCTTCTTAGGTCAATGACTGCTGACACCTCACAGTAGGAGGCCTGAGCTACCATTAGCTGGTGTAATAATCATGCATCATTTACTTTACATTCCTGTGTAATTTTACTCCTAATTGTTGCTAATGTTACTCTTTGATTGTCCATCTCTTCTTCTGAACTTTAAAAAGGTTGCTGGGGTCTTTTTTCCCCATCTTTTCTTCTCAAGTCACTCCTCTGATCTGTGGTCCCTGTAATCATGGTGTGTTTGAATGAGTGTGTGTGTGTGTGTTTGTATGAATGTTTGTGTGTGTGTGTGTGTGTGTGTGAGAGTATGTATGTGTGTGTGTCTATGTGTCTGTGTGAGTGAGTGAGTGAGTGTGTGTGTGTGTGTGTGTGTGTGTGTGTGTGTGTACTGTAAGATGAAAAGATGGTTCTTAAGGTACCTCAAAATCCTGACTGAAACCTACAGATACACACACACACACACATACTGATGGTGGTGGCATGACGGGTCTCAGCGATTGACCTTGACAACAAGACAGACCACTTCAGAAATGAGCTGAGATTTAATTACTTAAGAGAGGGTGGTGGTCATCAGACGGACCGCATCGGGAGCCCCTGGAGTGCCGGTGGATTATCTGACCGCCCCTCCTCCTGACACCTGTTCCACAAAGGGCCCGATGCCTTCATTAACGCAAGGGTGATCATGGACAGGGGGAAAGAGAGAGAGAGAGAGGGAGAGAGAGCGAGAGCATTCTCCACGCTTGCATTTCTGTGATTACTTCTCTCTGTCAGCACCCGAGCGGCATTTCTCCAGGAGATTAGCGGCGGTGTGTGTGTGTGTGCGTGTGTGTGTGTGTGTGTGTGTCAACCAGACACCTAAGTGTGACCTTCGCTAAGTGACCACTCTCCTCTGCCCTTTAATTGGTCTCACTCTGGCTCTCAGATTGGAGGGAATTTCATGCTACGTTTCCTCTATCCATCTTTTCTGATGGCGTGAATATCTATTGGACTCGATCCATCCGAACTCAACGGCGCTGAAACTTCGGTGGACTTCTGTGTTTTTTTTTTTTATTAAATCAGCTGGAGGGCAAGCCCATCTAAAACCATAGTTTGTCTTCAAATCAAACTCCGCCTGAAACTTTTATAGACCTACTGTAGGAATCTCATAAAGACTTTAATGAGACACACTTATGTAATCATTAAAAATGCATTTCATAGTCTCAGTAATCCACTCACAGTTTTCTGATTATTTCTTTTCCTTATCATTTAGCCAGCGTTAGAGAAAATGCTATGATGACTAAAAGATTTGTCTTATTAGAATCCCTCTCCATCCTACATGACGGTTACTTTTAATGCCTTCCTCATTGACCACAGAAGTGCCATCATGAATGGAAGACCTTTTAGAGTTCTAGCTACAATCTACACCTCCTAAGGCTCCTTCAAAGCTTTATTGAAGAACTTTTTTATGGTTCTCTGAATAAAAGATGTTCAAGAACCATAACTTGTTCTTGATGTATAGTGTTGTCTGTGATGTGTGTGGGTATATATCTGTTTGTCTTTGACACATATGTGTCACACATAAATCCATCGCAGTCTCAACCTTCTGATTTATGCAGGCAGTGTGCATGTTCATTGTAAAGGCTGATAAGTGCCCCGGTATTCACAATTGATACCCGCTGTGTGGAATACTGTGTCTGCATGTCAATTAGGTAAATTATGTTAAATTAGTGTTTCCTGGTTTCAATACTGAGAAAAGTTAATGGTTTTGTTTCCCATCTTTATTATGTTGGAGTGTCTATTTACACCCCTGGTACGAATAGCCTTGGCCACACAGCTGAGCTATTCACAATCTGTGACATAACAACAAAAAGACGTTGCTCACGTGCACAAAAAACATGGTGGACATTTTGTGAATATTACGTTCAGGCCTATAAACTATAAGTTCACCTGCAAACGTATTCTGCTTGTGGAAGGAGATAGTGCAGTGGTCACAGACAGGGGTTAGTACGTGGGAGGCCGGGGTTTGATTCTTGTGTGATGCGTTTTGGCAGAGTGAGTTTGCATGTGTACCAACGTCTCTGGAGAGAAGGCGCGCAATTTGAACAAGAAATCGGTTCTCAAACGGAAGTTTTGTTTGCAACAATTAGCTAGTTCATGCACCAGGGTGTAAATAGCATACAGTACTATATACACCAGGGTACAAACATGCAAACAGCATGAGACCTTATTCAGAGTGTATTACACAGCTGAGCAATTCACACGCATTCACTGTTACGTAACAACAAAAAAACATGTTGCTTGTTTTTTTTTATTTTTATTATTACATTGTGTGATCAATATGCCAGAATAAATGCACAGGGGTGCAAATAGCATACACTGATATTTGTACAAGACGGGGTATTAATAGAACACATTGCTGTGTACACCGGGGTACAAATAGAATACACTTCTAATTGCACCAGGGTCCGAATAGTAGCCTGGCGGGCCATCCTATACCATTGAAATGTATAGTCTGGAATCGAACCATTTACCTCGCTTAATCCAAGGGGCGGGCAGAGAATTGTCTTTCAAACTGCCTAGGCATGCATTAGGCCAGCGCTACGACCATATCCGTATCCGGTCGGCAAAACGGCAAATACATCCTTCTTCGAAAGGAATTACTTAAGTGCATTGTGTTGCTCAACTTTCAAAGAAAAGCACAAGTCCAACTCTTCCAAAGTTGACGCCAATACAGATTCAAACAACCGCTCTTCGTTAGCCATAGCCACCTTCCTTGTTGTTCACCGTCACAGGACTGTCGTTATCCTGTTAAGCCCGCCTTAAGACTCTAACAAAATATAGCGCTGTGATTGGATGAAGTCCACGGCGTCAGCCAATAGAAATCCCTATGGTTTGATACTAGACGTACAGGCTGAGCAAATTAATTTGCCGCCGCTAGGGTGCGTCTAGATTTCTAAGCTATACGAATAGCATACACTGCTAATTGTACCAGGGTTGCAAATAGCCTTACCCTTATTATTTCTGTGTTGTGTTTAATTATTTTTTGTCTCAAACTTGATTGATTGTTTAGGCTCCTAGAGACGCTGGCTGTTTTTAGAATTCCATAGGTACACACACACTTGAAATTAACATAATTTGTGTTCTTTTTAATACATACATGTATCTATGTCCAGATAGGAACAACACAATTTGTGTTGTTTCTAACACAGTGCTTTTGTTATACTGTGTAGACTCTTACATCAGATGTGTTGAAAATAACACAACGTGTGTTGTTTTATAACACATCTCTATGTCCATGTGTTGTTTCTAACACATTCGTTTTTAAGAGTGTATAGTCATTAATCACACATTCAAATGCGAATCTTCTTCATGTTCAAGTCTTTTTCATGTCATTAAAGGTCAGTTAATATCAACTCTTCCTCTATGAGCCCTGCGGTTGTTTAGCATATCATACTTTCATTCAAGCCAGTAATGACTTCCTGCTCACTCGCTCTCAGTCCATCCCATCCCCTACCCCAAGCGGCCGAATCACAGGAACACTGGTATACATTAGCCATCTCGCCAGCTCCCCAAATGAACTGCACACAGTAATGTTCATTAAAGAGTGCGTCTTCGAGTCACGCCTGTTCTCAAATGTCAAACACGTTTTAAAGAGTGGCCCGTCACTGGGTGAAGAGCCCTCTGCGTAGTCCTTCTCCACACACATGGATTACCACCTGGAACGAGGGCTGCTAGAGAGAGAGACAGAGAGAGAGAGAGAGACAGAGAAAGAGAGACACAGAGAAAGAGAGAGAGAGAGTAAGAGAGACACAGAGAGAGAGAGAGAGATAGACACAGATAAAGAGTGAGAAAGAGCGAGAGAGAGAGAGAGAGAGAGAGAGAGAGAGGAGGAAAGGGGGAACGAAAGCTTGTTGAACAGTCAACACAGATTACTTGCTATCCAAACACAGGGGGGAGAGGGAGGCCCAGCACAGGTCTGCTGGAAAGGTCAGCCCCACAGCTGGAGAGGAATACAGGATGAGGAGGACCCAGAGGTGGGCCCGCTCAGCTTTCATTCAGTCTGATTCTGATGGAAACTTGCCCAACCCACTACAGCACATTTTAACACAGGGATCACTGCAAGTGATGGAGTTGTTCTGTGTGACCATACACTTACTCAAATCACATATTCTAAATTGTGGATTTAACTGCTTAGATGTCATTATAATCAGAGGGAGGATGGGAGGAGGAGAGAGAGGAAGGGAGGGGAGTTGTACAAGCACTACATTAGTTCTGAAATAAACAAGTTCTCTAGCAGGTGTGAAATATGTACCTCCCTTGAGCTGTAAAAACTATTTTCTACAGAGGATGTTTGAAGAGCATTGCCTCGCCAAAACAGTGAGGGAAAAATGAAATGAAAACATAGAAAAGATCAAATAAAAGTTTCAAATGCCACAGTGTTTCCACAACACAATGTGATATTATTATAATATTTGTTCACAAAATGCCTCCAACAATAGCATTTGTCCTGACATTTAGAAACATATGAAGATGTCTCTACATCTCAGCACTTCCTTCAATGTCTCCAATCTCATTTATAAAAGCCCTAAGCTTTTAGCTCAGTTCAAGTAGTGAAGACACAACTTCCTCTCCTATATATAACTCTTGAGCGTATAATCTGTTGTAACGCCATAAACGTTAATTACTTTTTTTATAATGTTTATGGCACGGTCGACAGTGTCATGTCACTCTTATGTAGATAACTTCAAGTGTAACCAAACATTGATATGAAGTCAGAGTGTGTGGCGCCTCTCTACCCTAATTTACCAGTGGCACTGGCCAGCACCCCACCAACAGTCCTTGGTGTGCATTGAATTTACCCTGAACAGCTCCGCTGTACTACCAAAATGCGTACACTTCAACTCCTTGTGCATGATCTCGTTCTCTCCCATGCTCTCTTCTGCGGTGCCTTATCCTCATCACACCCATTCACAAAGTTTGTAAACATTTGTGAACCAAGATTGTTGTCATGTTATGCTACATTTTCTTAGTCGGGTCTCTTTTTTTGTATTAGGATGATCAGCTGTAGTACCAAAATGAATACACTTCAACTCCTTGCAGATGACCTCACCCTCTCCTGTGCTCACGACTGCAGTGCCCTGCCTTGTGCATGATCTCGACCCCCTCATGCTGGCGACTGCAGTGCCCTGCCTTGTGCATGATCTCGACCCCCTCATGCTGGCGACTGCAGTGCCCTGCCTTGTGCATGATCTCGACCCTCTCATGCTGGCGACTGCAGTGCCCACTGTATCTCACAGGCCCGCCCGCGTGAGCAGAGCCAAAGCCCCTACAGATGGCCCAGAGCTCTGCAGCATCTGGCCCTCCATCAGCCCAAAGGGCGTGTGGCGTTCCACTTCTCACCGCTCTCCTCTCTGTCCCCCGAGGCAGCTTTCATCAAAGTCAAAGCCACTGGCACTCACCTATTGAGCAGCAATCGGCAGCTATCCATTGGAACTCTGTCAATCAGGGTCTCTACTCCTTGCGGCAGCTACATCTTGCCAATGAACGGCTCCTGGCACAGCCACTGCTTTGCAGGAGTGCAGCAAACCTTAGCCCAGACTTCTTATCTGTGGTTCCTGTGCGGTTGAAAGAACTACCAATGATTCCATCAGCCGAATCCTTTTCTGCCTCAAAATGTTTTTTTTATATATATTTTTTTTAATCACTTGAATAATTTTTTTTTAATCCTTGGTACCTCTCATGAACTCAAATCCTTTATTTTCTCTACCTACATGCAGTACATATATCTTTATAGCACTTGCTTTCAGTGGGATTGAAAGTGACAATTGTGGAACATATTGCCATTGATTTATCTGTTCTATTTTGACCTTGGAAAATGGTCAGAAAGGCTATCTATCATATAGGAATATTTTTTCACTGTTTCTCTGTACAAGCCAATAAGGTAAATTTGTGCACCTGACAAGTTTCGGCTACCTTGCCTCTGTAGCCTTCATCAGAGGCGTCACGTGATGTTGATGTGACGTCGTCTGAGATGTGTTATATGGAGTTTTCCATCCCACCTGATGTGGTGGGATGGCCGTGTCCCCTGGGGTGCTCGGGGTGGGGGGGGGGGGTTTCATCCACTGTCTGGTGGTTTTTCATACAGCCGGGGGCGGCCCTGCAGGACTGTGTCCCAGGTGTGGGATAGTTGGTAGGCTCCTTCATCCCGGTTTACAGTCTTTGGGGCCCGCTTCCTGATTTCAACCGCCTCTTTGATCCATCGATGGAATTTGTTGTTTTCCGTTCTGATGACCTTGGCTGCATCCCAGTTCATTAGATGGTTTTCCCTCTTACAGTGGACTGAAATGGCAGATTTCGGATTTTCCTGTGTTGCTTTCATTCTTGTTGCACGGGTGAGCGTTCCAGATGTTTCCTTTTCACATTCTTTCTGGTGTTCCTTTTTTCGTGTGCTGAATTGCTGGCCTGTCTCTCCTATGTACGTTTTATTGCATGTTAGGCAAGGGATCTCGTATATCACATCACATTTTTTCCCAGGGGGAATCTGATCCTTAGGGTGTACTAGGATTTGGCGAAGCTTGATGTGTGGCTTCACTGGTGTGATGATGTGGCGTTTCCTCATCGCTCGCTGTACGCATTCTGTGACCCCCCTGACGTATGGGAGGGTGACCATGCCTAGGTTCTCAGGCCTAGAACCTTTTTTCTTTTTCTCCTCCTTGTTATTCCTCTGGACCTCTCTCTTGCCTTTGTTGATGGCCCAGTTTGGGTAGTTGCGGCTTTGAGTGCCTGTTTTACATGGTTCTCCTCCTTCTCTCTGTCATGGTTGTCAGTGATGACCTTGGTACGGTCATATAGGGTGCGGACCACTGGACGTCACACCAACATGACGTGACACCTCTGATGAAGGCTACAGAGGCAAGGTAGCCGAAACTTGTCAGGTACACAAATTTACCTTATTGGCTTGTACAGAGAAACAGTGAAAAAATAGTATAACAGTAGGCCTAATGAACCTCTTCGATATATCATAGGAATAGCTTAATCTACCACTCTTGAAGCTTATGAGTCTAGTTAACTTAAATGATTTCATTCATGATTCTGTTGTGTACTTACAGTGGAACTGACTCACCATGCTATCAGAATGGCTGTAAGTAATCAATAGCATGAATGTAATGAAGGCAGTACAAAGCAGCATGACTGTGGTGAACATAATTTGGTGGACTTACATAGTTAACCTTGGTGGATGTTTTGAGTTTTCTTATTCTTGAGGGACTGTATCCTTAATTAAATAGAACTCCTATGGTGCCACCAGTCTTCTCAGATTGTGTGGTTCTTCGATTATATCTTAAGACCATCTTTCAATGTTTTTATATTTTCATATTGACTATTCACTCAGTGTGTTCAGCCAATTCTGCGCTGGTGTTGTGAAAGCAGGATTGATCAGACATTGACAATTTCTCCACTGCTTTAATAACCAAAACTGTTCTCAAGCTGCTGTCTGCCTCTCAGGAGGGCTGCATTAACTGATCAGAGAAGGAATGAGGGAGAATGAAGGAATGAGAGATCACAAGGCAGAATGTTCTGGAAAGGGGTTCCATTTTGAGGTGCCTTATGTCCAGTAGACCCTGCTTTCCGCTGTGCTGTGTCTTAATCCATACACATGCATCTGATTGAAAAACAAATGAACGAATGATACAAGGATTCTGATCCTACACCATTGCTTTGTTCTGGTAAGAAAGTAGGAGCTATAGCAAGCACAGATTTCATATAAAACACACAGAGAAGTTGAGGAAAATATTATTTTAAATAGAAAGATAGTATAAATAGATACAATATATATTAAATGATTTCTTTTATCACCCATTTTGTTTATAACACATGCATGAGATATCAATTTTCCAATCATAATTTATCCATGTTAAAAGTTTTCATGCGAATTTTCATATGGAAACGCAGTGTCCCCATCTGATTTGCATTTTGATGGTTCTTGTGCTTTTTTTAGCGAGAAGCAGAGGGATTCCTCTGTGTGCACTTGTGTCCTTTGAGATGGAAAGAAATGAAGGCAAGAAAATCTTGAGGCAAAATGTGGTTTATGCTCTACACAGCTCTATTTCTTAGTTTCTCTCTTACTCTCTCTCTCTCACTCTCTCAATTTCACACAATTCTCTCTTCCCTCCACTCTGCTGTTATTAGCCCATATCTTATTTTCTCTCCTTTCCTCCCCACACCTCTGTATGTTTCCCTCCCCCAGTCTCCCCTCTTCTCCATTTCATCGCTTTAAAACTCTCCCCATTAGGGTTCCCCGGAGTGGATCCTCAGCTGTTTGGACTCTGCCGCTAACAAGAAAGCCATCTCTCCTTCTCTCTCTCTCTTTCTTTCTCTCTCTCTGCCCCTCTCAGTCTTTCTCTTTCACTCCCCCTTTCTCTCAAAATATGACTCTTTTTTTCTCTCCCTCCCCTCTTCCTCCCTCTCCCTCTCTCTCACCCTCCCTTCTTTCAACATGAATATATTCAGAGGAATTCATTAACTATTTATTGGAACAATGTCTGCCTTTTCTTTTTTGCCATTTCCCTGCGTTTGTACTGCCTGCTCAGTTTCAGCGGCTGGAAGCTCATTTGTCCGGCTGTTTCAAGTTGCAGATCAAACGCAGGAGCACAGGGTCCTGTAGCAGCATGTAAGAGTGGAGTGCTGGCTTACGGAGGCATTCTCGCCCCTCTCTCGCAGCAGCTCTGTCAGGACTCTGGCTCGTTCACAATAAAATTGGTTTCTCTCTACCTCCAGGGCCCCAAATAAAGGGCCAGCATGCTGTGTGAGCCTTGAATCTCACACACCTAAAAAAATAATTGAGATATACTGTATGCTATGTAAATCTTCTATCTACTATCCTTGATATCAATTCTAAATATATTATGATGACAGTGTCACATATTCCTTCTTGAATTTATTTGGGAGAGTTAATGTTAACGCATTGGCAATTGTTCTTTTTGTTTTTTTTTTTTTTTTTCAAATATTCTGACTAAACTGTGCATAAAGATCAACTCCAGAACTACAACTCTCAGTGGTTTTCCATTTCTGCTTAAGGATTAGAGGATTTTTCATGCCGTATTTATAACCAAGCTTTTTATGTGTTTAAATACTCGCTGGGTATGAGACATGCCCTACATTAATGCTACAGTTATAGGGGGCAGCTGACAAGGAAAGTGTAGGGCTTGGGAGTTGTTACATCACACACACACACACACTAAAACAACAAAGAGAACACAAATTGCTAAATTTCTTAGATTATGCAGGGCAGAGTCTGCCTTTGTCATTTCCCTGACCTTCACGTTCACCCTGCATTAAATAACTAAACTGAGGAGCAGAACGGTCATGCTGCCAATTACAGCCGAGCTGTGTGAATGAGACAATTATTAGGTGCTCCTGCTTTATGCTCTACCCTTTACTCTCTCCTCTCACTCTTTCCCTTCTCTCTCTTTCTCTCTCTCTCCTCTCACTCTCTCCCTTCTCTCTTTCTCTCTTTATCTCTCTCTCCTCTCACTCTCTTCCTTTTCTCTTTCTCTCTCATTCATCTCACTCTCTCCCTTCTCTCTCTTTCTCCCTCTCTCTTTTATCTCTGTTTCTTTCTCTCTCTCTCTCTCTCTCATTTGCTCTCCATTTTGCATGTGAATGCTCATCCACCCTTTCTGTTTTTCTTCACCCTGTCTGTCTGTTTGCTCTCTGTGACTTGCCTTCTACTTACACTCTGTTTGGAATGTAAAGCCTCTGCTATTAGCTGTATAGTAGCCTAGCTAAGCAGCAGCTGGTAGGTTAAAGAGTCTCATTAAAGGTGATGTCCATATATGTGAATACTTGGAATATGCACACACACACACACACACACACACAGTGTGTGAGCTTAACTGCAATGTCCAAGTCCAAATGCAACTGTAGCTGTTCCTTGATCAATCTTACCAGTGAAACTATTGTAGCGCCCCCTAGGCCTATCTCCTGGTACTAAAGGGCGTTCCCGGGTTCTTAAACTAATCCCAGTAAAATATTTATAGAATTCTTGCTGACCTTCTGTTTAAATGTCTGTATGTGTCTTTTTATACAACAATTGGGTTCTATGGAACTATTTATTTGTTTCTGATTGGCCGAGAGACGTTCCATGAGTTGAATATTGGACATTTCAACTCAACTTGGGTAATAATAAATCACCCGATACAATGCGAAGATTTGACACAATGTTCTCATTTTCCACTATTTCAAGCAATGGGTTACTCCCTATCTTTTACTGTCTATGGTTACTCCTTAGCAAACCATAACGAAACAGTGCTTCACCACATCTGTGGATTAAGCCACACAGTCAACTCAGTGTAAGTAAGATAAACGAGGATGCTAATGTTCTCAGCATTGTGTATAATATGATTGTCACTTGGAGGAGACTTGTAGATAACTAACGTTAGCATAATTAGCTAACCGCTGCTAACGTGCTAGCATCGTCACGTCAGGCTGTGCACAGTAGTGTTACATTTATTCACCATAAATTAATAAAGTTGAGTGGTTCTGCAATGTAGACTATGTTTCCGTTTTTTTGCAGTACCATGTCCCTTACATGACATGGCCCAGTGTCCTTGTAACATGCATGCAGCAAAGCTAGATATGAATGTGATTTCAGCCTGACTTTCAACATTTCTTTCAAGAAGACATGTAAACCACAAAGACCCGTAACGAGGGATCTGGTATGTTGATTACTTAGCAACCAAGACGCTGTCTATTGAAAAGGGAACTATTTTTTGATGCGTAAGAACGATGTCGAAATTAACATTTTTAAACAATAATGGGGTGTTTTCAGATTATTTAGTTTGTAGTAGAATTGTGGTATAAAAGCAATATAGCACTCGTCATGGATATTCCCACGGCTGTTGTTGCCTGCGCCACAGCCTCCGGCCTTGTGGCTATAGCCGAACAACACCCGTGGGAATATCCATGACCAACCCCACTCTCACTCGTGCTATATTGCTTAAACATGTACTTTGAATAAATAACTTTTTAACCCTTGTATACTTACTTGTGTGTAACTGACTTAAACAATATTCACATGAAATAACATTTACATATGCAATCTATTACCCAATGGTATCTTAACGCTAAGTAAAGAACTCAGTTATTTAAATGTTAAATAAAAATAGAGTTTACTGAATAGAAATATTGAAGTTACCAAAAGAATGAATTATAAATATAAACAAAAATAAGATACAAATGTATCAATGGAGCAAAGTATTCAACAAATACTTTCTTAGCTTATTTAAATCACCTCAAACCTCAAGTTTGATATACCCACAAATGTAAAAGAAATCAAAAAGTTCAACGTATCTCAACAGCCTCAAAATGCAGTAGGAGCTTAGAAACGAGTAGGCTACATTAGCCACACTTTAGCTAGCATTTAACAGTAAGCTTAAAGTACAGTACACAACACATTAACATGAAACACACACACGCGGGCCCACGCGCACACACACACACACTCACACGTGATTCACCCACCACAGTCCTAGCCTGCAAATGAGCTAAAACCTAGCAGCTAACCGTTGCAGGCCTGGAGCGTCGCTTGTGGTCGGCGTGGCCAAAAACAAATGACCCCTTCACTCCGTTAGAGCAAGAGAAACAAATAACGATACCTTAATCTCAAGTGGTAGGTTTCCCGTCGAGTCACCGCACCGGCACAGGCAGGCAGTTTGGTAACTAAAGCGCGGAGCAAGTCCTCAACGTGGCTTCTCATCAACTATCCAGTCTCCTCTCCCGCGCGGTTTGCGACCTTTCACCTCACCAGGGCTGCCAACTTTTCAAAAAACCTTGGAGTGAGATTTGGTGGGGCCAACCAAAATTTTGCTGCGGAAAGTTTTGTTTGGCTCATTCAGCATTATACCGTACAGTAAAAAAAAACGTACATCAGTGGTTCTCAGGTGAAGGGACCAGGCATGAACGGATTATGAACTTTTGGGCCCCTGAGCCCACAAGGGGGTTTGGGGGTCCTCCCCCAGAATTTTTTTAATTTGTTTGATGTGATTTCCTGTATTCTGGTGCATTTTGGGGATGGCCAATACTAAATTCAATCAGATTCATAGCCTACATCCTGATGTGTTGATATTGAGGCAATGATTCCATGCAAAGGCTTGGGCTTCAGGGCCCCCTGACACCTTGGGCCCCTGGGTCTGGGCCCGGAAGGCCTGTGCAGTAATCCATCCCTGGGACCAGGGTCCTAGAGTTAAATTAACATTGGTATCAAAGGGATCTAGCCTACTAGTAGGACCATGGGCGTCGGAGGCATTCTGGAAATGGGTGGGACATTTCAGTGGGGGGTATGGGGTCCTCCCCCAGAAAATTTTTTTTGGACTGGATGCAATTTCCTGAATTCTGGTACATTTTAACAGGTTATTTAGATACTTCTATATAACAAAATAAAGCCAGCCTACGAAATTAATAAAAAGTAAATCATGCATAATTTAAAAAATAACTCGATAGGCTACTTGGCTACGCAATAAGGTTTCCATTACAGCACCGCAGATGTTCAATGAACGCATGAAAGCGGATGGTTTGTTTGAAATCCCAACACTCTTTCAACTGAATAAGTAATGGTGATCATCAAATACCTCCCCAGATTTCAGTGCCCATCAGTCCCAACATTTAACAATATAATCAAACAGTCCAAAAGTAAATTAAATATCAAACTAAACCGAAAATGTCATGCTTTTGAAGGCCTACCAGTATGCCGCTCCAAGAAACGCATGTCTCAAAATAAAACTTGCATAAGAAATAAAGGGCTGTCTCGAATACAATCGTGCCCCTAAAGGCCTGTACTTTGTCTTAAGACCCCGGCCATAATTTGAGGATTTACAGTATCTAAGTAGACAAACTGGCTTCAGATATCCAACAGAGTGAATCTGAGATTGTGCAGTCGCTGTGGTTAGTGACATTGATGCTGTTAATGGGGAGTTTTACATAGCCTAGCGTAAACCTATAGGTTATTATTTATTTGGCGTACCTATAAGGCTTTTTACTTTATCAAAAGTGAGGGGGACGACTGATCTCTTCAACACTGCAGGGGATTTGGCGCTTGTCACTGTGTGTGTGACAGCAGAATGGGAGAATGCGTGTAACAAAAAAAAAGTTTGAGCGATTTACGTGCAAATGGGAGAATCCAATGAAAAGGACAATGAAGCACTAAACAGATGCTGAAAACAGCACTGGTATTTCACACGGCAAAAGTGTGTGTGTGTGTGTGGGGCTGGGGTCCAAACTAACAATGTTAAAAGTGGGTGGGTGTTTGGTAAGAATTTAAGAAATGTTTTTATATTTTAACTTTTAAATGCATCAATCAGGTGCACTTTCAAAATAAATTCTGAGGTCAGACTTGCTTATTTTTATGGAAACATTTGTGCTGTAGCCTAAGCTATTTTGCACTTCAGAATTATGACCATGCATACACAGGTGGAATAGTTATGGACAGGCTTGGAATGTCACCATTCTGGGGGCAAGGCCACTTGGCCTTCAGTTGGGCATATTTGGTGGGGGGCACAAAGGCCACATGTCAGGGCACCAAGGCCAAAGTTAACTATTAGTAGTAGGCTATAAAAATGATCAAAGTTGTATTTAGCCTATTCACTGCAGTAGACCTGCATCACTGTATGAAACGTTACAAAAACATGAAATGAAAACATGACATATTACATAGAACTGTAAATCATCTGACTATCTAATATTTACAGATATCTAGGCTATATATAACATTTATTTTATATTTGGCCTGTTATGAAATCATGTATTGAACAATTTAAGCACAGCTCAGCTTTAAGAAACTCAAATAGCCTAGATGCATGCTTAACATTTTGTGATCATTAAGGCTACTTTTACAAACTCTTAGTCAGCTGTCCTCTGATTTACCAATATATAGGCGATATTTGTAACATTTATTTTGTATTTGGCCCGTTATGAAATTATGTGGAACAATTTAAACACATTGTAAAACTTAAAGCCCAAATCTGGAGACATCCATGTATGTCGAACTTTACCGCAAATTCAAAATTGGATTACTCTGGAACGGCTAACTGTACAGGGGACTGCTTTACACTTTTGTGTTCGGTAAGGTCTCCTGTTTATTCTGATATATGGGTTGTCATGTGTTAAAAGAAGGGTTCGTAAAGTATTACACCGAGATGAATGGGTATGGAGATCATGGGACGCAACACCTTCAGTAGAATGTATGATTAAATTGAATTATATTATTTACTTTTCTCGCGAACCGTTCAACACAGCAATTATCGGCTAACATCGTTTAAAAGCTGAGAAAAAGCTCTTTCATGTGATACGTGGTGTCTGTGTGATGAATAGGCTACTTCGCGAGTAGTTCAACATGAGAATGGGTGAATTTGGACGCACTTTCTTTCTTGTGCTGCCACTTTCTCCACTGCGTAAATGACTAAATTAATTTGCGCTGTGAATGCTAAGATTATTTTGACAGGCCACAGGCTAAATAAAAATCGCTATTAGTAGGACGCAAAGCAGAATATTGAAAGAAGGGGGCACCAAGGCCACCGTGGCCTGTAAACCTCTGATTTTCAAAGGGGCCTCACGGCCAACGCAAGGGGCTACGACGAATTCCTACCCTTATGGATATGGCAATAAGTTCACAACCACAAAAACATATGCTAGGCCTACATTTCACAGTTCAGAAACATTTCAGCACTCCATGAAATTATGCAGAAGTGGTCACCTGTGTTATTCAGCTAGTTCATTTAAGATACTATATTGGTCATTGTAAGCCTATAGCCTACTACATGCTATTCCTTTTTCAGGATGTACCCATATCTGCATGATGTGAATGTTTGCATATGGCTTATGTCAGGCTTTATATCAATATTTGTGTCTCATTATTTGATTTTCTTCATATTGCATTAATGTCACTAGGAAGCATGCCAATATAAATATATTAATTTATCTGTGTAAGTGGGATTAGCTGGAACCTGACAATATAAGAACCATGATAGTGGGATAATCTATGGCTGAGCAATTTACAAAAATGTACCACTTATTGCACAGAGGAATGCTTTATATCCTCGTATACAGTACGGTTTGCGGTTTATTGTGATATTGGGTTTGCCACGTGTTGTGTGAAGGGTTAGTGAGATATTAAACCGAGAGTAACGGGTGTGCACTGTGTGCAAAATGCAAATATGATTAGCCTAATCCTGCATGTCGGTTCAATGATAATTTTCTCGCGCTAATATCATTGGAAAGCTTAGATTCCGTTTGTTCACATGATCTGTGATATCATATGTATAGGTTTAGTTTAGTTGAACCTCATCTGCCAGGTATTTGACCTACCAGGCTGACACTTCAGCGTGAAAAACACTCAATAATACTCAAAGCATACCTGAAGCCGGGGAAATGCGGGGGAGATGCGAATGGGATAGCTTCTGAAGTAGCATCGCAAATGAGTGAAAATTTAGAAAATTCCACAGACAGGGGGTGCTCTTGAACCCTCTCACCGTCTCTGAAAGCATAACCGTGGCTCAACAGGTAGATCTATAGTAAGGCTAAACTCATTTTTCAGGCATTTGACCGACCGGGTTGACACTTCAGCGTGAGAAATCGGGGGTGTGGCGTGTGAGTGTGTGAAACTAATCAAATGCGTGTGTCTCACGGCCAATGCGTGAGAGTTGGCAGCTATGCCTCACATGTAATACCATGCATACAAAATATTAGATGTTACATTATACATTTCACTTTGCCAATGAAATATTTTAAACAAAACTCTTAGGATGAATTTAAACACATACATGACTTAAACACAGTTGTGTATCAAACTACAACTCCCATAATCCCTTTCACTTACCCAAAATGAAAGGAATGGAGATGAACTACAATAAGCTTATTTCTTGAGCTTACTCCTAAATTCTAATATAAGATAATTTCTTTAGTCCTAATGTGTTATTATGAACTTTATTCAATCTAAGTTATGTAGCACTTATTTATTTAACTTAAATGCTTTTTAGCACTGCGCTACACTATAATGGAGTGTCAGTATCATGGTGTCACAGGCAGATAACTTAGTGTCAGATTCGTATTGGACAGATGCACTGCAAGAACTAACACAACTAAAACTTCCTGTCTTGTACCATCTAGCCTCAGGAGGGCCGAAGGTGACTTTAGCGCTGCATGTAGAGTGCTCTTAGCCTATCCACAGCTTGTTGAAATAGTTGACTAGAAGCACAACATAGATGAATGCCGATAAGGTTAAACCCACAGGATTTGTCTCTAAAATACCTGTGGTTTTAGTCACACATTTTCCTCTTTTTTTCATTAAGTAATTGGTTGGTTGGTGTTTGGAAATATAAAATCCTGTTAATTCTTGAACTGTTCAGTCACATTTAGTCTATGTTACACAATAGTTGTCTCTAGAGGAGTATGTGAGCATAGCGTTGGTTCAGGCAGGCTACGGAGTCACGCCCAGCAACTTGGCTAACTGCTCAGCTGACTACCCAGCTGATTGATCAGCTGATTACTCCCTCTTATATAGGTGAACATCATTCAGGACGCCCTTTTTAAGGTGCTGTCGCATGCCAACTCTTGCCGCTTTCATTGCAAGCCTTTTTGCAACCCATCTCCACCTCATACTTCTGACTTATCAATGTCTAGTTGTTGACATGGATGTCTGGTTTATTCTGTACCCTATGGGGGGTTTATCATGCTGCTCTCTCTGCCTTAGGCTTTCCATGTTTGCATGTGAAAGGGCAGGTGGCTCCCAGAACAGAGCCACACCGCCAAATGAAACATTATGCAGATGAAACATTATGCAATGAAACATTATGCAGTGGTCCTGACTGAAATACATTTTATAAAGAACGCAAGACTACATGTATATAAAACCTAACACTTTAGGTCCCATTATCTACTTTGTGATGCTACACTGATTTAGGTAAGAACCCAGAAAGAAATCACATGGAATGGAATGGAATGAGTGAACAAGAAGATAGTGAAAAAGCATCCCAATATAACGAGACACAAATTACACTTCCCAAATTACACTTCCTAAATGACTCTAATCTACGGTTAGCTCACTGTGAAAACATTCACACGAAGGAATCTCATAGCTTTTCATTGCAAATCTATGAGAGAGACACACCCTGGCTGAAGAGAGAATCAAAGGTAGACCAAGAGGATCAAAGTCCCAGGCTGGACTGGAGATCATACAGGTCCAGAGTGTCTGTCTGCTGAGTTTAAAAAGATCAAATACAGAGCCAGAATTCAGGGTGAGTGTCTCCAATGAGAAGTTGAACCAGACTGTTTTTTAATTAAAAACAAAAGGAGTCGAGCACATATTGCAGGTTAGAGTGCAAACAAGTGTGCATCCGTCTTACCTGCACAATTACTGTCCGATATGAAAGCGACCTGTCTTCACAAATGTGCTGGGAAATTAATTAGACTCATTGTGATGCCTTCCACAGAGGCATTTCTGTTTTGTTGTCAGTGTCCGTCAGCTTTGAGATAAAAGCTTCACACAATTACAGCTGCTACCAAAGAGATGAGGGAAACGGTGATTAAGGAGTGTCAGCCTCTAACGAACCAACCAGACAGAAGAGATCAGTATTTTTGAATGGCTTGTCATTCATTTGCACTGAGAAAATCTTGAAAGTCACATTTCACATTTGACATTTAAAAATGGACATTTTAGTAATTTTATTCTTCATCTGTTCTTGTTTTTTCCCCCATCATAGGCTAGGAAACATTTTTAATTGGTCTAATAACTCATCTCTTTAGAATATGTATTTCTTCTGGGAATTAAAGGAGAAGTCAACGATTGTATGCAATTTCAAGCCCATACATTTTTTGTGACATTCACAATTTGCTAGCTGCCCATTCTGTGAGTACTCTGTAGGCAGCCCAGGCTCTGAAAACTGGAAACAAACAAAATGGGGGCAGCCTGTCCGCCCAAAAAAAACTAAACCCTGTGTGGAGTTTCTCTGAGAATACTGAAGGCAGGGGTGAGCTACTTCTCTGGTGTGTTTTGTTTGGTCTTTGGTTAAAATATAATGGTGATTGTTTTGAACAAAAGCGTGTGCTAAGGAATTGAAATATAAACATAAACAAATGCAACGTCTGTGCAATGTTTACTAACACTAAAGAGTTTTTTTTACCCCAAAATAATGTTTCCAAAATCGTTTCAGTGGTTCATCAAGTCATAACAGGGTGAATGGCACTGCTGCACTCGCTTCGCGGCCCTCTATCGGCTCTAACCGCACTAAGTTTGCTGGTAGCGGATCTGTAGTTCGATGGAATGAGATATTAAGAAACTACAAATTTGACTTGCATCTGATGTCGCAATACATCATACTTTCATAAATATTGCAACATATTCTACCTTGTCTGTGGACATCGTTATTTGTAAAGGCGGTGTTGGATAAACAAATAGCATGCGTGCGACAGAGGAAAAGTTCTTCGGTGTTGCTTTAAGGGAATACTACTTGAAAAAGTAGGACAACTTGCATTCAACACAGAACCCTTTTAACCTGAAGAGACATAAGAGAACTATAAGAGATCAAATGAGATGAATCAGTAATGTGAAACACTGTGCCCTACTACATCCAGTTTTATTCGAAACAATACTTGTACGTGTGTAAATGTGTGTGTGTGTTTGTGTTCGACTGAGTGTGTGCTTATACAGCTTGTGTGTGTGTGTGTGTGTGAGAGAGAGAGAGAGTGTGGTGTTTGTGTGTGTTTGTCATAGCATGACCATGCACACCTACTTTGGTAAGGGTTCATGTGAAAGTTAGAGTGTGAGCAGGTCACGGTAACCTCAGGTGCTGTGGAGAAGCATCCAGTCCTCTGACCTGACAGCGCATTCTGACCTGACAGACCGCAGACAGCTGACATATGAAATGCATTAGAGCTGATTAAATATACAAAGCATGCTTTGAGCCAAGCTCCAGGGATGATGATTGGCCTCCCAGCACAGACACACACACACACAGGCACACACACACACATACACACACACTGAATCAGTGCTCCTTTCTAAGCCTTTGCACGCATCCACTCTTACCCACACACAGTCTCTGCTTGTCACACATCTGAACGACATAATTCAATTATTTGATATTGGCAGCGGGAATCTTGCGCACATAAAGCAAATATATTGGATTGACAAAATAATGACAAGACATTATTTCATAATACCAGGTTCCCTGGAGAGCGATGAGATTATCGTGACGAAAGTCCAAAATGTAAATCCGTCCCCTTTTCCAAAGCTTTAGTTGAGCAGCAGGCAGCACTCCTGCACACCGAATACTGCGGAAGAAAGGAGCTGTGTTCATGTCATTATGATGCAACATCTGTCTCATTCATGATACACAGTACGTGCAACCCCCTCATCTTTGTAATATTTACGACCGGCATGAAATATGCAGCTCTCTACTCAAAATTAACAGGGCATGGGGGACCCTGTTCATACTTTTTTTACCCTCTTCCCATCATATCTTTACAAGGACACACACACACACACACACACACACACACAAATTTAGTTACCCACCCACCCACTATCCCAAAAGCACAGCAGAGGGTTGGAACACATGTAAACACCCGTCCTGTTTTCGAGAGCTTTCCATGATACTTTTTAGCACTCTAACACAGATGGCGTTATCTGAGGAAGAAAACAACTTTAAAAATTAAAAAAATTAACGTGAAGTAACCTTTTATTTGTCAGTCCACTATGTTTGTGGTAATAGGTCCAGGCTATGGTATCAACTGTGATGCAGAACTATATTCCTCAAAAAAGAAAATATAGTAAGTTACACAAGAGTCTATAAATACTTTAATAGCATATCTTAATCACATATGCACATAGTGGAAACTTCAAGGTGTATGTTTCTCGATCAATAAAAATGTCTTGGAAAAAGATGAAGTTATACTGGAATTACTTCATAAGCTTCTTTGTAGCAAATCAACTAATTAATAGGAAGAATGGCATTGATTCAGAGAGAAAAATGAGTAGATATCACCATGGTGATGGTGCTGTGTATGACAGCCCAGTCAAGCCAAAAGCAGAGAAGATGAACATTATATTACATGTTGTGCCCTAACCTGCAAAGTACTTAATTGTTTCCAACTATATTCACTGACATTTTTCTTTGAACTTCCATAATACCCAAGGGATTTGGGCTTTTGGGATAGTAGGTGGGCAACTTACTTTGTGTGTGTGTGTGTGTGTGTGTGTGTGTGTGTGTGTGTGTGTGTGTGTGTCCGTCCTTGTTAAGATGTGATGGGAAGAGGGTAAAAAACCAAGTCATGAAGTTATTAACTCCAACCTCTTTTACAGTGCTATAATCTAAAAAGCACATTTTTATGTGATTCAAATTACTGACATATACTGTACAGTATTGGCTGAGTCAGCAATGTTTCTAATTTACCGTCTGAATAACACTGATTTTTTATTATTATATCACCCCCAACCATAACACAACCAAGTAACTCAACCAGTTCAACCAGTTTACAGTACAGAATGGTTTAGGTGATGATGGCAGAGTTCAGATGACAGGAGCTATGACACCAGCTGCATTCCAAGAGGTCAGTCTTAAAAAGGTGCAATCTGTTTTAACATGTGGTTTATTCTGGAAAAGTGAGTAGAGAGTTGTAAAGGTCTTTCTATTGGGTGGTGGTTCTCAAACTTTTCAAAGCAGGTTCTGCTTTGATGATGAAAAAAAACACAATTTCCCCACCTCACCACCACCCTCACTACATCGTAAAGATTGAGATATACTCACTAATTACTACATCGCAGATTGAGATATTCACAGATTTGTGAGTATCTCAATCTTTGCAACGTCGCGAGGGTGCAATATAACTTTTAATGGGTAAAAAAAAAAAAACATTACTGATAGTGGATCTGACAGGATTGATCCACCAACTGGGTCTGCTCTGTCTGGTCTGCCTAGTCAGATTAGATCTGAGAAACTCTGTAAGAGGCAAGCTGCTCCAATCACCATCAGTGTCGTTATTCTTGTTAGTAAAGCTCATAACCAAAGATTCTAGAGCGCTCCTACATGTTGGATCATGCCTAGCACATAGATTCAGTGGTTTTAATAGGCTGGTAATACCAGACAGAGATTGCACAGTTTTATAAAAAGTCATGTGGATGAAAAGAAGCAGAGGGTGGTATTGGTTTTCCCAAACACATGACAGGCCTTCCCTATCAGTTTATTTCATTAATTAAGTATTTTAATAAGATTTGATTATTTTGTAAAGCACATTGGTATTTTTTTAGTCAGCGGCGCATTTGAAGGAATCTGCTGGCACGCGAGACTGTATGGAACAAGTATTCCACAAAACCATGCTTTACTAAAACCTCACAGAGTATAGCCTACACCCATCTGCACTCGTCTATTATTTGAACTCATTGGTAAGTGAAATTAACTTCACCGTGGTGTCAATAGTCAATGACAAAACAGTTATACACAGTTAATTACTTTCACTATTGATTGACAAATGGGTTCCCATCGAAAAAACATAGCCTGAAAAAAGCAACACTTACCCCAATAATATTCAAATGACTCAATAAAAAACCTAAGGACATTTACAGTATCCTGCAGAGGAGTTGCTGCTTACATCTTGTGACAGTGCGTCTTATATGCGCCTTTCGCTAGACCAGGTTTTTCTTGGTCAGTGGCATAAAGCTTTTTAGATAGTGTAAGATAGCGATTTTTAGATTATGCGCCAATACCACAGCTTACGTTGTTGTCACACCCCTGAGCGCATCATGAAATAAAAGAGAAGGGCATGGCGAAAAACTCGACTGTATGATAGGAATACGCTTTGCGTCAGAATAATAATAATAATACGCTTTCCGCCGGGTTTTGTGTCGCAAAAATAGGGCCCTTAAACATTTTCCATCTCACTGGTGATTAACCACATGGATCTCAATACAAATTTCAGGTTTTTGCCTGAAATTGCACTGTGCCTATTTACAAGGGCATTGTTCCCACCTTTTTTGGGGCCTACTATCAAATGTTGGACCTCTATAGAAAGCTGAGAACCTGTAGTTTTCGTAAGAAACAGTCAAAATAACTTTGTGATGTACTCACACAGAGTTACAGAGGCTAGAATATATTTTTTTCTTTCTACCGGATTACAAGCATCTCTGAACTGACCACATTTCAGCCCTCTAGGTCACTTGATATCCATTAGAAACACAACTGAGCCCTAGCACCAGGTCTTGTGAAGCTGTGTGCAAAAGTAGATCAATATAGAATGAAAATATGAGTGCTTTAGACCATTATTTGCCGAGGTATGCTCATGCATTTTGTAAAATGCCTATGGAAACTCCCCATAGGACTTTTGGTTATCCAAAATGCATACTGACAATCAAATTCTTACTGCACATGAACCCCTTTGTGTAGAAGCATAATCCTGGTCTCAAATAAAAGGTAACACTTTGAGGTTTCTTGTGGACTATTTAGATTGGATGTCAGGGGTTCTGATATAGACTGACTACACAAAATATGGAATAATTACAAAAAAAGTCTCTATTTTTGCATTTACTTTGTTGGTTCAATGAGTGTGTATAAGATAGACTATACTGTACATCTGTACAACTAATATTGGATAATATACAACATGAAGATTAAATTCTATGGACTCTAGTGAATATTTCAGTACCCAATATGTTGCATCTACTTGTTGTGCTGCAGCTACACTGCAGCCAGAGGTCAGGGTTAGCACCAAAAGCAGGGGAGGGGAGCATGTTGTATCAAATTTAATTGAGACATAATAAGATTAATCTGAGAATGTAAAGCACTATACAGATTGTACATGAAAAAGGTCATTTTTGGATTCCCAAGAGTCAAAGCTTTCAAATGGTGTATAACATTACTATGCTAATACAGTAGCAATATGGTGCATACAATGGATTTAGAATGTTGGGGGGAGGTGGGGGAGGGGGGTTCCTGCCGGCGGAACACTGAACACTATGAAAGTTTAATGTTAGGTGCACATCCATTGCATAACAATTTAGCTATGGTAGTTAGAGTCTAAACAGTATAGGCCCATATTATATCAGTAGGCTACAATTCGACATAGTTTAGTAGTGTCATTTTTAAAGGTGCATTGAGGAGTTTTTTGTAGTTTAAACATCCAAAAATGACCCTGCAACAGAACAGCAACAGAACATGAAGAAACAACTCTCTTGATTTAATGTTAAAAACACCTATGTTATATGTTGTCAAGATATTTAATGAAGTTAGCATGCCAACCACCTAGTGTTGAACTAGTGCTCTTGTAATACAGTTCAGTGACATGTGTAGCGTTGTACTAGATACAATGCAAATCAATTGAAGAGTGTCGTGTAACTGCATTCAAGAGAACTCAAATCCAACAGAATTCCACATAGCTCCTTTAACTTTCTCATTCTATTTTTCCCTTCCTCAACTTGCAACCTCCCAACTCCTCACCCCACACTTTAGGACCCAATCTCCCACTCAAAGGGAGACATTTTTACCTTCCATTAAGTGAATTTGACAGATTTTAAAACCGACTGACTCTGCCTCATCTGGCAGTCAGATTAAATCTGACAAACTCTGAAACAGATGAGCTGCTCCAATTACCATTAGCGTCTTCATTCTATTTTTTTTTTCAACGATCTTTCAAAGCACGTATATCCAGTGATTTTATTGGGCTGGTTATATCAGGCAACCTCAAGACTGAGTCTGTAGTTAAAGGCCAGTGAGAGCAACAAATAATATTGTTATTTGTTGTTGTCCATGCAAAAAATGAAATGACGAAAATGCATTATTTCAATTTGATCCAGTCAACAATTTATTTAATTTTACAACCTATTGTTCAAATATTGCATCATGTTCAATCACACCAAAATTACTGTCTAAATTCACTCAAAATATTCAGCAGGCCTACAGATATCTTGTAGAGAGTTGTTACAGGCTGCCTAACTGAACCAATCACCAAATCACAAGTTCAAGTTACGAATTTGCCTTGGTAAATGGACAGCATTTATATAAAACTTCACACGGAGTGATGCCTCACATTCACCCATCCATACTACCTATGGAGATGACTGGGTTGCCATGCAACATGCCAACCAGCACATTGTGAGCAGTGTGGTTCAGTGGCTCAGACACTTTCACAGGGTCAGGGAAATCCAGGCTCGAACCAGCTACCGTCTGGTTGCTGAAGGACTCCCCTCCCTGCAGAACCTAAGCCATAGCCGGCCTCTACTTTAACTACTGTAGGCAAGCAGAAGAGCATGTTTGGCTAGGTCTCAGACAAGGGTCCTGAAACACATGGCAGGGATCATGCAGGAGGCGACTCTGTATCCATGCAGTGTCCAGGTGCCCCCTCTGCTCTGTAGTCAAGGAAGATGGGTGAGGTCGGAGAGCACAGGGAGAGTGCATGTTGAAGCATTGCCCTCAGCTGGGCACGTGAGCTATAGTACAGTAGGTTTAGGCGTTTAATATGAAAGGGAGCATGGGAAATGCATTGGCCTCCCTTGTTTAGAGACACCATTTCATTTGTGGGTCCAGTCATTGCCAATGTCTTACACCTGTAGTAGCAATAGAATGTGTGGCCATTTATTGTGTCCTATATGCTATGATCTCATGTCATGTTCAACATACTGATATTCAGGGAATATAGATCTACTAGGACTACAATATTAGGTTACTGACATTCTGGTTGGATGTATTTCTTAGAATGAATGAATGGAAGAACTACAGTATGTGAAAAGCCATGAGCCAAGCCACATGACGCACAACTACATGACACACAACCACATGACACACTGCAGGACCAGGGGTGCCTGTGAGAAACACTGTTTGGGTAAAATGTCCGACATCACAGGAAGAGAGCTAACAAAAATGGAGAGGTTTGCAAACAAAATACGGCTGGTGATCTTTCATGAACGAGACAGCCGTCAGGAACCCCCGAGTCCCACTTGCGACAGGATTATTTTCCCATAATCCATTCTGCCTTCTGTGTTTACATCCGTGCCCTGGCTGTTGACAAACCTGCTGACAGCGTGTGCACATGTTTAAATGGATTAGAGATCCTCAGAGGAGATATAACATCTCTACAGTCCTCCGGAGACTACACTGGCCCGTCGTAAATATATAGAACGTGGCCACAGTGCATTGTGCACACACACACATACACACACACACACACACACACACACACACACACACACACACACAGCAGAGTTTAAGATTTGCATACCACTTATTCAGGGTGGTTATCAGAGTAGAATATAGCTCTATGTATGTGGAAATGGGTTTCTTGGCCTTCGGGGAAATCAGATGTTTCTTATCCAACGCGTTGCTGGTTACATAAGGCATTGTTGTGTGAGCTAGAAGCTTTTGAGTGCTTCCGTCCTTATCAGCTCTGGCGGTTGTTTCAATTCCTCATCTCCAACCTCTAAGTCTTTTGTGGTTTCTGGGGTTTGTTACGACCTTCATTAGTAACTCAAGGACTGCGCTGATTAAGAACAATGTGTGATGTTTGTCTCCAAGGGCAGTGGGGTGCAAAAGCTCAGTGCGGAATTGCGATAAACCTCATTTTGAGTGTTTTTTTTCTTTTGTGGTTGTTGTTTTAGCTGCTACTGTTTATCCACAGTCACACTATCTTGAGTATAGAAAGCTATGTATCTGTTTCCCATCAAGAGATGCATGGTGCCTGACATGCATAACATTATCACATGCATATCAGCCATACACAAACAAATTGTTTTTTTGTTTTTTAAAAAAACATTTACATACAGTATACTGTTGACACGCATCTAAATCTGTCTTTTATATTCAAGCTTGCTTCATCAAGCAGAACACTTTAGCAGACACCAGCTGAGGGGAAAACTTCATGGATACTTTCTTGGTTTCATATGTTATACAGTATATACTGTGTTATGTATGTATGTGTGCAAAAAAATTCTGCTTATTTTTCTCTGCCAGGCAGCAGAGACTATATGTTCCAGGAGACTAGTAATAGAATAAAAAAATAAGTATGTAATCAGCAGGATATCTTCCTTGCATGCTGGAGATATGCTGGTAATATGGTGCAAAAATTGCTATTCAAGTCAAAAATATACCATAAAAATGCACACAACTTTTCCGGTTATACTGATTTTGTATAGTCAAAACCAATATCCTGTGGCTTAGTCTTTATTCATTCATGCTGCATCTTGTTCCATCTCTCTCTATCTCCTTCTCTCTCTTCATCTTTACCTCCCTCACTTCTGGTTCTCTCTCTCCATCTTAACCCTCTCCTCTCTTTCTTCTTTTCTCTCTTCATCTTTACCTCCCTCACTTCTTGTTCTCCCTCTCTCTGTCTCTCTCGCTCTCCATCTTAACCTCTCTCTCTCTCTCTCTCTCCATCTTAACCCTCTCTCTCTCTCTCTTCATCTTTACCTCCTTCACTTCTCACCCCCACCCTCTCCATCTTTATCCTCCTCCTCGTCCCTTTGTCTCTCTCTCTCTCTCTCCCTCTTTCTCTCCCTCTTTCTCTCTGTATGTCCATGTCCGCCTGGCTTAGCGAGGACTCTGCTGACGTGGCAGGTTTGTTTTGCTCTCTTTCAGGGTAAATCAGCCGAGTGGAAAAGCTGATTTCCAGCGGCTGTAACAATTCCACCCCTCCTCCGCCCTCCTCCTCCTCTTCCCTCCTTCATCCCATAAAACTAATTAAAGACGGAGTGGCAGAGACAGGGATCATCCCGTCGAGCTACCTTTGAAACATCGTTAGAGCCACGCGCTCTCCTGTGGGTGATCTCCTCTGATTTATTTATTATGGTGCAACAGAAAGGCATCGCGAGCAAAGGATGGGGAGGGAGTAGGGGAGGGAGGGAGGGTGGTGTAAAAGTTAGGAGAGGGAGAGATGGATGCCTGTCTTTTTTTAGAGGGATGAGTGTTGAGAGGTGTTTCTTCGGCTTGCTCCCATTACTGAACCTGTGAGGTGCTCTAGAGGACTTTCCTTTCCTTTGCAAAGCAGAATTTGTACGTAGGCCCATTCTTGTTCACCACTAGGAGTGCACCACAGCTGCAGATTTAGGGCGATGTAGACATTGGGTAATCGTGGAGGGGGAGAAATGCAGACGTTGAGTATTGCAATGGCATTAAATCTCCCGAGGCTTAGATCCTGGAGTGGGCTTTTTTACCACAAGTACATGTGGAACAAGGCAAGATAATCAGGTCATAGGGGGGCTCACTAGTTTAATCAGAGGCAAGCGTACCGCAAGTCTGAGTGCAGCAGCTGGAGGGGTTCCGCTGTTGTGCGACCAGCAAAGATCTCTCTCCTCCATCTCTCTCTCTCACACTCACTCACTCATTCACTCACTATCTCTCTCTCCTTTGCTCTCTTCTTCTCTGTCTGTGAATCTTAATCACACTTAAACCTTTTTTTTTTCTCCTGCTGCTCTCCCTGTTATTAGATGAGGGATTTCACTTGCACAGGTAGACTAAGTGGGGACTGCTCAAGTGCAGCTCGGACTGTTCTTTTAGCTGAGTTTTGGCTCAGGAGGCTTTTTGCCATGACAGAAACGTTTGTTGATTTGAAGATTATTTACTCAGCTGAGAGCAGATATGAAAACTTGTTTGTGTGTTGGCATTTAGCTTACTTGTTCCCGTTTCTTACTGTGGGTGTGCACGCTATGTGGAAAGAATTCACTTAATTTCTCTCTATTAATATGACACATAGATTTTTATCATTTCATATTTCAAATTGAAGGACAGGTTCATTGTTTTAGACACATAGCTTTTTATCATTTCAAATTTAAGGACAGGTTTTCTGTTTTATAATATGTCAATCTGTATTAATTCTGGATTGTTTTTAACACTTACTATAATATCATCACGTATGAAATCGGACAACAAACAAATCCCTTTTTACTCCGGCATGTATTCATTGTAAATATAGTTATAGTTGGTAACTATGTGATTATATATATGTTGTGTATGTCTCTCGCTTGTTCCAGGAAGTTTTCATGATGTTTTATCGAAATTAATGGACACTTTTATGCTGAGGCATATAAAACAGCTTATGACAGTGCTTGACACAGCAAGAATGATGAAAATCCACTATTAGTAATTCACAGTAGCGCCCTTACAGGCTACCACCCATTATTCTATGAGGAGAAATGTCTCTGAATCTCAGAGAAGCATTCCCTCTTTAGCGACGTTCGCTTTGAGCTTTCCTCCAGTGTGGGCGAAGTCCTCAATGCCAGCATTTCACGACAGATGCGATTAGTGCAAGAATGCCGCATGGAGGGTTACATCAGCAAGTTCTTTATGATGGTAATCAGCCCCGTCTCTGTGCACAGGCCCTGTAGGGGGAGACAGGGGTGTGGAGAGGATCAGATCGGAGCGGAGAGGAGAGGAGTGGGGAGGAGAGGAGGCTCTGTCCGGAGGAGCAGCCGTCCGGGGTGCCATCTGCTCCTACATGGAGCAGACACCTGCTGAGATCATTGCTTGAAAGGACCTCACAGACATGAATGTACTGTCACATACACACACACACACACACACACACACACACACACACACACACACATGCACAAACGCACGCACGAGCTAACAAACACCCACACACACCCACAGACATGCATTTACATATATATATATATATACACACACACACACACACACACACACACACACACACACACCACTAAACACAAACACATGAAATGAAAAATCTATCATGCTGTAAACCTTGAGGTCATATGATAATATGTGATAATGTGGAGTGATCAAAATTCTGACTGCATGAAGTATTCAGAAATATTTGGGTTCAAGACACCTGTTAACTGCAGGCACAAAACTCTCATATGGAGGACAAACTCCACCAAATGTTTTGATAATATTGTGGGTATGCAGCCAAAAGAAAGTCAAGGAATGGCAAAAATGGCATCGTTGAAATCATTAAATACAGTATATCGCCAAGTAGTGATGGGGACGAGACCGCCTATGCCGAGTCCGAGACAAGACCGAGTCTTTGAAGGGGCGAGACCGAGTCGAGACCCCAGTTTTCATATTCATGATTTAATATCACCCCAGTTACAGTAATAATCAACAGTTAGGCCCAGGCTTGGAATTTCACCATTTTAGGGTCACCATCAAGGCCACTTGGCCTTCAGTTGGGCATATTTGTTGGGGGGCACAAAGGCCACATGTCAGGGCACCAAGGCCAAAGTTAACTATACAGTAGTAGGCTATAAAATAATCAAAGTTGTATTCAGCCTATTCACAGCAGTAGACCTGCATCACTGTATGAAACATTACAAAAACATGACATATTCCATATAACTGTACATCCTCTGATCATCTAATATGTCTAGGCTATATTTATTTATATTTCAGAATATTGAAAGAAGGGGGCACCAAGGCCAACACAAGGGGAAACAACATGGCCGCCGTGAAATTCCTACCCTACAGATGGCAGTATCTTTGCATTGCACCATCGGATGTCATTTTCAAATAATGCCCATCAACATTGCATTTTATTATTATTGTTTTTATGTGTTGTGTTTTTTTTTTTTATATGAACATAAAAAATGCGTTGGTCTCGATGACTCGGTCTGAAATTACGAGTCCTTCTCCTCCCACTGTGGTCCGAGAACAAGAGTGAGTCTTTGAAGGAACAAGTCCGAGTCAAGTCCGAGTAAGCAGAAATCGGTCTCGAGTCCGAGACTGGATTCGAGTACTACATCACTGTCGCCAAGTTACAAAGTAACAACCACCATGAGCTTTAGTAGTGTCAACTATTTCAACGATTGACTTGCCAGTCACAGTGAGGACCAACCGAAATACACAATGAAAATACACAAACATAATTAAATTTAATAATTGAAATACCCAGGTGCTTAACTTCAACCACTACAATATAAATTCTGAAATGGCAGTGCTCTCTGCTGGATACAATGAGGTGGTTATTAATTCAAAGAGCAATAAATTATTTTCTGTGTATGATTATTTAATTCCTTAATTCTCAAGTCATTGGATCAAATCCCAGATGTCTCCTTGTAAATTAAAGAAATAAATAAAAGCCTCTAGAGACTCTCCATGATTAAAAATGATGCAAACAACATACCTGAAGTTATGTGAGGCTTTGATGTCACATAAACACACGTAACACATGCCATATTAAACACATCATGAAAAATCAGGATGAAAGCATGTCTCATACACCACTACCATACAACAGAACACCAGAAAACTGACAGTGATACAGATAGCTTGAAACCTGAAACCTGCAAAATAGTTCTGGTTAAACTCTATGACTGAGGATTTGTGTGTATTTGAATGTAGTTTCAGATGCAGAAATATGGGATTATTTAGGGCTTAGTGTATATATGCTTAGATGTCATTGGAGACATAAGGCTAGGACTTATGAGTCCTAATGATCATGAGTACTGAACTCATGAGTACTGAAAAAAACCCACTAGATTAAGAATGTTGAGAAACACATATTGTTCATATTGTTCATGTACTGTATGATGATGATGTGTTCATGTTGAGCAGGGATGAGGGATCTGATGAGGGGGCAGAGAGGGTGACTGGTGGGCAGGTGGACCTGGGTGGGGATGGGAGAGTTAACTGGAGCACGGGCTCTGTTGTGTGCGCTTTGGCTAAATGCTCCCATTGCTCCCAAGTGCTCTCATTCCCAATGCTAACAACAACAACTACAACAACAGCAACAACATCAACAATACATTGCATTTACATAGCACTTCTCAGTGTAGGGGGCACCTCACTAACCACCACTAAGTCACAAAAGGAAGCAGAAAGAAAAAAAGTATCCAGACACTATGGACACGTTGGCATATTTCCTTGTGAAAACTCCCACGTATACTGAGGTGGCTTGCTGTCTGACTGAAGCAGAGAGAGTGACAGGATCCATCTTGGCAAGACCTTTTGCTAGCAGCAACAAACTGATATAATGTGACACCCCAAAGGAGCCATACATGCACCTCGAGTGATATTCCTCAGTGAGTTTCTGGTGGTGTTTTATAGGTGATATATCCTGTCTCACCCACGCCCTGTGTCATCACACAATTTAGGCATCTATGTTTGCTCTGTCTCAGTCTCTCTAACTCACCCATTTACTCCCACCTCCTCTTGGCTAGAAAATATTGTTTTTGTTTTAACCAAGTGTACTATATTTGAAGTGGATGAACCTCTCTTCTGAACTAAGTGTTTCTTCTTCTCCGTATGTGTGTTTCTTTTTTTTTTTCAGGAAATGCCCGATCAGCCAAACAATGACCTTAAACATGTAAACACTGAAACAGAGCATCGAAATGAAATTGGTTGAGTGATGGAGGCCAATTTGATTGATTGCATTTGTAGAAAACTATAAATGCAGTTATACCAAGCAAATTGATAGCAGCACTGTAATTGTATCTTTCGACTGTCATTTGTTGCACGTGCTACAAAAATCATTCTGTGCAATGGAAGATTTTGTACTCTGTGAAATTAAAAAGCACGTGTGTGTGAAGTATCCAAACAATGACACCTTCATTTCATTATAGCTGCTTTAGCAACACACCTTAAGCCACTGTGTAGTGGGTCCCATTTAGAAGTGGCTACTTCATTCGCGCTTTCTTTGACTCATGGAGCTGCGTGAATTTTATTACAACTTTTCGCCACGATATGGCAGTTTAAGTCCGCTTGATACTGTAAGGCGTAAGCCATTGATTTCCAAAGGAGATTTTATTTGTGTCGCCAGCATAGCCTATTGACAATTTATGTTGTAAATAGGCCTAGCCTACCTTATAAGCCTACCTGTAGCTTAGGGAAGCTAACAGCTTTCTATTAGGATCTAGTTTGTTAGTTACAGTTTTGTCATAACTCCCTGATGCATTTTTGCATTTAGAATAGCCAGGCGTGGATATCTCAATCGGAAAATTAAGCGATACCGGTGCCTATGGACTAGGCTGGGTGAACCCAGCCTGATCTGCCCGCTATTTATTTTTGATTTCTTAAAAGATTGAGCTTGGTCTGGTGAAAGCCAGACTAGCCATGGACCTCAGTTACACAATGCAAGGGAACATGAATCAGCCTATATTTGCACGAACAATAACGGACAACAGCTCTTCAACTTTGGCCCGTTAAAATGTGTATGAACAGTCTAGCGACGCATTTCATCAAGGCCCATTTGTACATGTCAGTTATTTGCACCACTGGTTAGATGTAAAACAGCATTTCGTTTCAGACTACTGTTACTTAATTTGTGCATTAACAATAACGTTTCAGACTACTGTTACTTAATTTGTGCATTGACAATAAAGTATTACATGAACTAAAGATGACTGAAATCTTATGTAGAAGAAGAAACATTCACAAAAAATCCATCCATCCAAAAATGACCTTTGTTTTTGATAGCTGTTGAAAACGGCATGGAACTGACAGGTATGTTTTTGTTCATAAATAAATAAGTAAATAAATAAATACCATTATGCTGATACCTTTTGCTTTTCCCAAATACAATGTAGCCTACAGGTGTAAGTGACCTTTCATCAATCCAGTTGCAATGGATGAACTGATGAACTGCCCTACTTGTGATTGTTTAGAGAGTTTAAAGGTTTTATAACAATGCTACATCTTCTTTGGCTATTGTAGCAGCCCTCGGAACCGAAATGAAGAGGAGTCACGAAAACGGGTGCAATGACATTTATTGTCGCTCTTCCAGCACCGTGAAACTAAAGTATGATACACACAAGAGCAAGTAAATAAAAATACACAAACAGAGTGCATAGTTTTATGCAATTATTAACTGGATACTCAAAATGATAAATGAAGAATATGCTCGTGTAAATGCAATAGGCTACAATAAAGCCAACTTTCACATTAAATTCACCCGTGTGGACAACTCATAACTCAAGAAAACACTGCAAATATCATTTAACACTTTACGTTACAAGGTTCACTTGGATAACTGAACATTATACTTAAAGATTTCATACCTCGCTCCACTTTCCAAGGGTGCAAACTAGCAGTTCATTTAGCTGTCCATTAGCTCCTTGCAGGTAGTTCACAAAACAGACTTAACACGAACATAATATGCTAAAATGTAATCCGTAACGGTGATGTACACATAAATCTTCAAGTAAAACAATGAGAAAAGGTGTTCCTGTGCATTATGTGGTGTATGTTCACGCCAAGAGAAAAAATGTCTGACTTGTCTAACAAAGCTTGCTTTGGCGCTGAATCTCCTTACCCCTGTCCTGTGTAATTTCAAAATAAAAGTCTCAAACTATGGTCAATTACACTCCCACCAAATCATGTTATGATGAATGAGGTACAAACATGAAAATGAACAATGAATCAGTCATAATTTCTAGGCCACATTAGTACACACACACAACAACAACAAAACAAAAAAAAACATTCCACATGTGACCTAAACATGTCTGAGGTAAGTGGCTTGTGTTGGAAATCATTTACTGAGCTTCCAGTAGCAAGACTAATTTTTGGATAGGTCTTTCTATAATTGAAGTTTTAAAAGTGTAGTGTCCCTTTCCTGTCAGATTCCGATCTCCTACTAGTACCTTTACACGACGAACTAACCCATCACTTCCTTCTGTGACGTCAATCCTTTCGTCCAAGGCGCCACTCATTCCTTGCGAGCAGGTCATCCTTGATGATGACAAGGTCATTTACCTTTAGATTTCGCCGAGGTAAGTGCCACTTTTGTCTTATGGAAATATTCAGGAGGTATTCTCTTTTCCACCTGCTCCAGAACTGCTCAACAAGGTATTGTACCCTGCGCCACCTTTTTACAGCATACAAATCCTCCCTGACAAACTTCCCAGGCGGTGGCAAGGCGACTTTGGATTTCATCAAGACGAGGTGATTTGGAGTTAAGGGCTCTAATGAGTGAGGGTCATTGATTCCTTCCACGTTTAATGGACGACTGTTGACAATGGCCATTGCTTCATAGAATAGTGTTCTGAGAGAAGAGTCATCTAGTCTACCTGGACACTGCGCAACAGTAGCATTCAACACATTCCGAATGGTTCGAATTTGTCGCTCCCAGATGCCTCCTGCATGACTGGCGGAAGGCGCATTGAAGATGAACTCACATTGTTTGTCTGCCAGGAAGGCTTCCAGTGCCTTTGTATCACATTGCTTAAGGGCTTCCTTGAGCTCATTTCTAGCTCCGACGAAATTTGTGCCCTGGTCACAGCGGAGTTGACTGACTGCTCCTCTCAGACTGACAAAGCATCTTATGGCATTGATAAGACAGTCCGTAGACATATCTTCAAGCATTTCAATGTGGACTGCTCGTGAATACAAACATGTGAAGATAAGCCCATATCGCTTGTAATCTTTACGACCTTTCTTAACAACAAATGGACCGAAGCAGTCCATCCCACAGAATGTAAAGGGGTCTGAAGCTTGGCAGCGTTCCTTTGGAAGGTCGGACATTTTTTGCTCCTCTGTAGGTCGTCTAAGCTTTCGGCATTTTATACATCTGTGAACAAACTTGGCAATAGTCTTACTCCCACCATGGATCCAAAAACCATTGGCTCGTAGCTCCATCAATGTTTGATTTCGTCCCTGATGACAGATCTGGGCATGGTAATGAGCTATAACCAACTCAGTGATGTGGCTGTCCCTTGGGAAGATAATGGGGTGCTTTAGTTCTTCACTGAGGGCTGACTCTTTCAGTCTCCCACCAACACAAAGCAGTCCTTCATCTAGCATGGGGTCCAGGCAAAAAAGGGGACTTGAACTTGGGAGACACTTGCCCTTGTGACTTGTTTGAAGTACCTTTATCTCTTCAGAGAAGGCTTGTTGTTGGACCAGCCAATGGACACACATTCAACATGTTGTGAGGTTTTCTTAGATCCAACTCTCTTGATTCTTGCAACCACCTTCACAAGCTTTGTCCAGGAGAAAAAACCGGTTCAAGCGGCTTAGGATATCACTCGTTTCACTGACTTGGGTTGCAAATATTCGAGCTGCCTTGACTTCTGGATCTCTGACAAGCAATTCAGTCGAGGGTTTAGGTGGCAAGAGCACTTCTTGTTCCCACAGAAATCTAGGCCCGGATAACCAATTAGATGAGGTGATTTCTTCTGCGTTAATGCCTCTCGAAGCGTGGTCAGCCGGGTTTTGTGTTGTGTCAACATAGTGCCATTGGTTGGGATCTGTACTTCCTCTTATCAGTTGGATACGGTTGGCCACAAACATGTGGAACCTTCGTGCTTCATTGCAGATGTATGCTAGCACCACCTGAGAGTCAGTCCAAAAAAATTCTTCATCAATTTTCATCTGAAGTTCCGTCTTTAACATGACGCTCATTCTGGCTGCGGTGACAGCAGCTGAGAGTTCCAATCTCGGGATACTTAAGATCTTTGATGGAGCTACTCTGGACTTTGCCATTACGAGACTGCAATGGATCTCACCTTTGTTGTTTCTGTACCTTAGGTAGGAACACGCTCCATATCCTGTACTGCTGGCATCCGCCAAAGTGGTGTAGTTCAATCCTGACAATGTTACCCGAGGTTGTGAGGAACATTACATGGGGGTATAGTGATCTCCTTTAACCTTCTGAGACCATCCTTCCACTCCTCCCACCGTGACTGAAGGCTTACAGGAATGGGATCATCCCATCCAACACCTCGGTGACACAGCTCTTGCAGGATACATTTCCCTCTCAGGGTGAATGGAGCCACGAACCCAAGTGGATCATAGAGGGAGGCGACAGCTGACAGGATACCACGACGAGTTGGAGGGCGGTCTTTGGCATCAATATTGAAAGAAAAGGTGTCAGTTTCCATGGACCACTGAATGCCAAGTATGTGTCCTTCTGGTAAGGTGTCTGGATTGAGATTGAGAGGGTCAGTAGTTGCTGCTCTTTCTGATGGAGCTACGCAGGTAAGGACCTCTCTTGGTTTGAGTTAAACTTATGCAAGCGCAAGCCTGCACTTTGCAAAGTTCCTGTTCTCTGATGATTAGCTCCTTAGCCCCTTCCTCCGTTGGAACACTGATTAACCCATCGTCCACGTAGAAATTATTCTCTACAAAGGCTGATGCTAGGGGATGGTCAGTCTTATGTTGTTGTGCCAGGTACCGGAGTCCAAAATTGGCACATCCTGGGGAGGAGGCAGCGCCGAAGAGGTGGACTGTCATTCTATATTCTTGAGGTTCTGCTTCCAACTGACCTCCCTCCCACCAAAGGAACTTCAGGTAATTACGGCATTCGGGTAAAACGGAGAACTGATGAAACATTTTTTCAATGTCGCAGATCACAGCAACAGCTTCTCTTCTAAACCGTAGAAGAACTCCCACCAAAGAGTTGATCAAATCAGGGCCAGTTAGTAGTGTGTCATTCAAAGACATCCCATTAAACTTGGCAGAGCAATCAAAAACAACTCTAAGTTTATCTGGCTTTCTGGGGTGGTATACCCCATGATGTGGAATGTACCACACAGTCTCGCTCTCAGAAGCTGCTGGGGCTGGTTCCGCATCACCTCTGTCTATGATGTCTTTCATGAAGGCCATGTAGTGGTCATAATACTGTTTGTTTGACTTCAACCTTTTCTTCAGGTGTTGCAGCCTAACAGTGGCCAGCTTCTTGTTATTTGGAAGAACTGGTAAACCAGTGCCTTTAAAGGGAAATGGCATTTCGTAATGTCCATTGTCCTTTTGCTTAATGTTGTCACTCAGAAACTGAATGAATCGAACATCATCCTGAGACACGTATTTATCCTCATAGGTCTTTTCGCTGAAGTCCGATTCTAAAATCTTTAACACATCTGGAGCAGATGGCACTGGGATTTCTTTCACAGAGATTCGATGAACAAAGCTTTGATTTCCCTGCCTGTCCATGTGGGGATTGGCTGACCCTATGATACTCCAGCCTAATGCAGTCCTTTGTGCAAAGGGCTCATTTTCACTACCTGAGATGACCTCTAGGGGGGCCAGTGCTGACGGACAGTCGTAACCAATCAGTAGTCCCACCTCACAGTCTTGCAATGGTGGCATCTTGTTTCTTAAGTGGTTCAAATGAGGCCACTGGAGTGCTGTGCCCTTAGTGGGAATGTGTGACTTATCGACTGGAATGAAGTCTCGAGTATAGGCCTGTTTTACTGTGATGTATGTTTCCGAGTTCAGTCCTCTAACCTGTAGACCACTGACAGTCTTACTTGCTATTACTGTATTGGCAGCGGTCATGGTGCTTAACTTGAGTTGTACTGAAAACGTGGTCACACTGAGTCTTGCAGCTAGATCCTCCAATATGAAAGTAGAGTCACTCTGTGTGTCAAGCAATGCATAAGTGAAATTTCCTTTTTCGGTGCTGTCGCCGAAGACACAAGAACTGGGACAATGCTGGAGGTGGCTGAGGCATGTTGTGTCAAAGCAAATGATGTAACCTTGTGGGTTCCTTCATTCCTATGTTCTCCTACAGCTCCAGAGTCCTTTGTAGCTTTTTTCATTTGAGTTTATATTTCCTTCTATGTGCAGGCATGTAGGATGACGTCGACCACATGTGCTGCAGGTGTGCCGCCTTTTACACTCTTTGGTAACGTGTCCCTTTCTTAGGCAACCGAAGCAAAGATGATGTTCATAAATGAAAGCCCTTTTATCATCTATGGATTTTGCAGCAAAGTTGGACATTTAAAAATACCATGAGTTTCATCCCGACAACATAAGCAAGGCAGCCATGCCCTTGACTGTTCTACTGTCTCAGTGGGAGAGTCTTTCGTTTTGAGTGACTGTGTTTAGGGCTTTGGCTGCGCTTTGGAACCCTCTTTTCTGTTGTTTTAATGTTCAGCAGAAGTGGTGAAGCAATGGGGTTGCATGCAATTCTGGCTTCCCTTGCCAGGAACTCTGTAAAGCGCGCAAAGCTGGGATAATTTCCACTTTGATCTAATTCTTCCCGACAATACGACTCCACCTACGGACCAACCACTTTCGGAAGCCTTTTAAGAAGTTTGTGATTCTCCTCACAGTCATCGAGAATGCTCAGTCCCTTAACATGGGGAATGGCCTCAGCACATCCTTTAAGAAAATCAGCGAAGTCTCTAAGTGCAATTGGGTCATTTGCAGAAATCTTCGGCCACTTTGCAAGCTTATCTCTAAAGGCCTTTTGAACAATGAATGGATTCCCATACCTATCTTGAAGGACTGCCCAAGCACCCTGATATGCATCATCTGCGTTCCGATAGAAAAATCCCTCCACAGCCTTGCGTGCTTCTCCTGCAAGATAACTCTTTAAATAGAGCATTTTTTCAGCGACTGGAAGGGGCTTCTGATCAATTAATGCGTTGAAGGATATTACCAATCGATAAACTTCAAGGGGTCACCAGTGAATGTTGTAGGTTCTGGGACAGGTAGGCGACTTAGAGTGAATGAACTAGCAATTTCGAGCTAGATTGACTTCTGACTGATTTGACGGCAGCTCCTTGTGATGTTTGATGAGGCTGGAACGGTGTGGCTTGTACATTTAATGTTTTGACAGTGATTTGGTGGTCTGGTGGGATCTGGATGTGTGTTTCTTCACCACCATGAATGAGGCTATCGCAGTCATTGTAAGCTTTCACGCGCGCTGCTGCTACCTTTACTTCACTCTCTGCTTGTAGTTGTTGTAACTTTATTTTTCTCTCCCTATTTTTAATTTAATTTCAGCCTCCATGGCTTTCCATTCACTCTCAAGTTCATCAAGCCTTGACTGTTGAGCATGTAGTTCCTGCATGGACTTTGCTTGTTCTAACCTGGCAGCAAGCTCAGCCTCAGCATCGGCACGTTTGCTAGATGCCGTGGAGTTGGCATTAGAGATCTTATCAAATTCTTCAGGTGACTCAGAGAACACAGTTTCAGTGTTTGTTTTACCGAAGACCGATTCGTACTCATGCTTATTTAAAGTCATCCTCACTCTTTCCTTTTCAAGTTGACCGTTAAAAACTTCATGAATATTTTTTAGTCGTCTGGTGGCTAGTTCACAGATCTCTGCTGTTATAGTGCCACATGCATCCATTCGACTTACAATGTCTGAAGTAGTACTATGGTTTCTCTGCATAGCTTGATAATGTTGAGCAACTGTGTTGAGCTTAGATTCAATGTTGACTTTACATGATCTAAGCTCTTCATCTGAAGCAGCACAACTTTAGCTGTGTTCTTATTTCCCTTGCTGTCTGTCGCCACACCTCATAAGTCTTGTTGAATGCTTTCTCATTTTTTCTTTGCTTCTTGTTCTTGTAATTCTTGGCCCTTTTCTGTTAGATTAAGCTCCAGAGCTAGACCTGACCTCTGCGGTGACTTGTCTGCTTCTTCAGTGGGTTCTAATATCTTGTCTACTTCTTCAGAGGGTTCTGACATCTTGTTTATCTATGTGTCTGTTTATGTTACAAGCTTGTAAGTGTAGTATGTCTGTACTCAAATCTATGACTTTAACTAAATCTTAAACTATATAACCACTCACTTCAGACATTTACCCATCAAGGATATGCTAAGATAAACAAAGAACAACAAAAACTATATCAGACAGTATTACTGATGATGTACAATCAAGCAATACACTTCTTTTAAACTCAATCAAGGTTAACACAATAAACAGTGAAATGCATTCACCTTCGTTTTTTTTCTTGCTTATTTGAATTAATCTATTTTTCATCTTTCAGATTCACAAAATGTCCATTAAAAATTACTCAATCACCTTGTAGGCTAAGGCTAATACACAATTTCCATAAACCATGTTCAATGTATCAAAATGTCCAATGTTGATCACTTAAATTTAACCTGTACTCTGTCGGTCTCTGATTGTGGACTTATCTTAGAATATGGACATTTTGACGTCTTACAATGATCCTGGCAGAGCGTGGTAGATGACTCAAGCGTAGTGGCCGAAGTTTCACTGTAGCAGCCCTCGAACCCGAAATGAAGAGGAGTCACGAAAAACGGGTGCAATGACATTGTCGCTCTTCCAGCACCGTAAGAAACTAAAGATATGATACACACAAGAGCAAGTAAATAAAAATACACAAACAGAGTGCATAGTTTTATGCAATTATTAACTGGATACTCAAAATGATAAATGAAAGAATATGCTCGTGTAAATGCAATAGGCTACAATAAAGCCAACTTTCACATTAAATTACCCGTGTGGACAACTCATAACTCAAGAAAACACTGCAAATATATAATTTAACACTTTCGTTACAAGGTTCACTTGGATAACTGAACATTATACTTAAAGATTTCATACCTCGCTCCACTTTCCAAGGGTGCAAACTAGCAGTTCATTTAGCTGTCCATTAGCTCCTTGCAGGTAGTTCACAAAACAGACTTAACACGAACATAATATGCTAAAATGTAATCCATGAACGGTGATGTACATAAATCTTCAAATAAAACAATGAGAAAAGGTGTTCCTGCAATGCGTATGTGGTGTATGTTCACGCAAGAGAGAAAAAAAATGTCTGACTTGTCTAACAAAGCTTGCAGCTGAATCTCCTTACCCCTGTCCTGTGTAATTTCAAAATACAAAAGTCTCAAACTATGGTCAATTACACTCCCACCAAAATCATGTTATGATGAATGAGGTACAAACATGAAAATGAACAATGAATCAGTCATAATTTCTAGGCCACATTAGTACACACACACAACAACAAAACAAAAAAAACATTCCACATGTGACCTAAACATGTCTGAGGTAAGTGGCTTGTGTTGGAAATCATTTACTGAGCTTCCAGTAGCAAGACTAATTTTTGAATGGGTCTTTCTATAATTGAAGTTTTAAAAGTGTAGTGTCCCTTTCCTGTCAGATTCCGATCTCCTACTAGTACCTTTACACGACGAACTAACCCATCACTTCCTTCTGTGACGTCAATCACTCGTCCAAGACGCCACTCATTCCTTGCGAGCAGGTCATCCTTGATGATGACAAGGTCATTTACCTTTAGATTTCGCCGAGGTAAGTGCCACTTTTGTCTTATGGAAATATTCAGGAGGTATTCTCTTTTCCACCTGCTCCAGAACTGCTCAACAAGGTATTGTACCCTGCGCCACCTTTTTACAGCATACAAATCCCCTGACAAACTTCCCAGGCGGTGGCAAAGTGACTTTGGATTTCATCAAGGCAGGTGATTTGGAGTTAAGGGCTCTAATGAGTGAGGGTCATTGATTCCTTCCGTTTAATGGGCGACTGTTGACAATGGCCATTGCTTCATAGAATAGTGTTCTGAGAGAAGAGTCATCTAGTCTACCTGGACACTGCGCAACAGTAGCATTCAACACATTCGAATGGTTGAATTTGTCGCTCCCAGATGCCTCCCTGCATGACTGGCGGAAGGCGCGTGAAGATGAACTCACATTGTTTTTCTGCCAGGAAGGCTTCCAGTGCCTTTTGTATCACATTGCTTAAGGGCTTCCTTGAGCTCATTTCTAGTCTCGTGAAATTTGTGCCCTGGTCACAGCGGAGTTGACTGACTGCTCCTCTCAGACTGACAAAGCATCTTATGGCATTGATAAGACAGTCCGTAGACATATCTTCAAGCATTTCAATGTGGACTGCTCGTGAATACAAACATGTGAAGATAAGCCCATATCGCTTTTGTAATCTTTACGACCTTTCTTAACAACAAATGGACCGAAGCAGTCCATCCCACAGAATGTAAAGGGGTCTGAAGCTTGGCAGCGTTCCTTTGGAAGGTCGGACATTTTTGCTCCTCTGTAGGTCAGTCTAAGCTTTCGGCATTTTATACATCTGTGAACAAACTTGGCAATAGTCTTACTCCCACCATGGATCCAAAACCATTGGCTCGTAGCTCCATCAATGTTTGATTTCGTCCCTGATGACAGATCTGGGCATGGTAATGAGCTATAACCAACTCAGTGATGTGGCTGTCCCTTGGGAAGATAATGGGGTGCTTTAGTTCTTCACTGAGGGCTGACTCTTTCAGTCTCCCACCAACACAAAGCAGTCCTTCATCTAGCATGGGGTCCAGGCTTAAAAGGGGACTTGAACTTGGGAGACACTTGCCCTTGTGACTTGTTTGAAGTACCTTTATCTCTTCAGAGAAGGCTTGTTGTTGGACCAATAATGGACACACATTCAACATGTTGTGAGGTTTCTTAGATCCAACTCTCTTGATTCTTGCAACCACCTTCACAAGCTTTGTCCAGGAGAAAAACCGGTTCAAGCGGCTTAGGATATCACTTTCGTTCACTGACTTGGGTTGCAAATATTGAGCTGCCTTGACTTCTGGATCTCTGACAAACAATTCAGTCGAGGGGTTTAGGTGGCAAGAGCACTTCTTGTTCCCACAGAAATCTAGGCCCGGATAACCAATTAGATGAGGTGATTTCTTCTCGTTAATGCCTCGAGGCGTGGTCAGCCCGGGTTTTGTGTTGTGTCAACATAGTGCCATTGGTTGGGATCTGTACTTCCTCTTATCAGTTGGATACGGTTGGCCACAAACATGTGGAACCTTCGGTGCTTCATTGCAGATGTATGCTAGCACCACCTGAGAGTCAGTCAAAAAAATTCTTCATCAATTTTCATCTGAAGTTCCGTCTTTAACATGGCGCTCATTCTGGCTGCGGTGACAGCAGCTGAGAGTTCAATCTCGGGATACTTAAGATCTTTGATGGAGCTACTCTGGACTTTGCCATTCTGAGACTGCAATGGATCTCACCTTTGTTGTTTCTGTACCTTAGGTAGGAACACGCTCCATATCCTGTACTGCTGGCATCCGCCAAAGTGGTGTAGTTCAATCCTGACAATGTTACCCGAGGTTGTGAGGAACATTACATCGGGTATAGTGATCTCCTTTAACCTTCTGAGACCATCCTTCCCTCCTCCCACCGTGACTGAAGGCTTACAGGAATGGGATCATCCCATCCAACACCTCGGTGACACAGCTCTTGCAGGATACATTTCCCTCTCAGGGTGAATGGAGCCCCACGAACCCAAGTGGATCATAGAGGGAGGCGACAGCTGACAGGATACCACGACGAGTTGGAGGGCGGTCTTTGGCATCAATATTGAAAGAAAAAGGTGTCAGTTTCCATGGACCACTGAATGCCAAGTATGTGTCCTTCTGGTAAGGTGTCTGGATTGAGATTGAGAGGGTCAGTAGTTGCTGCTCTTTCTGATGGAGCTACGCAGGTAAGGACCTCTCTTCGGTTTGAGTTAAACTTATGCAAGCGCAAGCCTGCACTTTTGCAAAGTTCCTGTGCTCTGATGATTAGCTCCTTAGCCCTTCCTCCGTTGGAACACTGATTAACCCATCGTCCACGTAGAAATTATTCTCTACAAAGGCTGATGCTGGGGGATGGTCAGTCTTATGTTGTTATTGCCAGGTACCGAGTCCAAAATTGGCACATCCTGGGGAGGAGGCAGCGCCGAAGAGGTGGACTGTCATTCTATATTCTTGAGGTTCTGCTTCCAACTGACCTCCCTCCCACCAAAGGAACTTCAGGTAATTACGGCATTCGGGTAAAACGGAGAACTGATGAAACATTTTTTTCAATGTCGCAGATCACAGCAACAGCTTCTCTTCTAAACCGTGAGAAGAACTCCCACCAAAGAGTTGATCAAATCAGGGCCAGTTAGTAGTGTGTCATTCAAAGACATCCCATTAAACTTGGCAGAGCAATCAAAAACAACTCTAAGTTTATCTGGCTTTCTGGGGTGGTATACCCCATGATGTGGAATGTACCACACAGTCTCGCTCTCAGAAGCTGCTGGGGCTGGTTCCGCATCACCTCTGTCTATGATGTCTTTCATGAAGGCCATGTAGTGGTCATAATACTGTTTGTTTGACTTCAACCTTTTCTTCAGGTGTTGCAGCCTAACAGTGGCCAGCTTCTTGTTATTTGGAAGAACTGGTAAACCAGTGCCTTTAAAGGGAAATGGCATTTCGTAATGTCCATTGTCCTTTTGCTTAATGTTGTCACTCAGAAACTGAATGAATCGAACATCATCCTGAGACACGTATTTATCCTCATAGGTCTTTTCGCTGAAGTCCGATTCTAAAATCTTTAACACATCTGGAGCAGATGGCACTGGGATTTCTTTCACAGAGATTCGATGAACAAAGCTTTGATTTCCCTGCCTGTCCATGTGGGGATTGGCTGACCCTATGATACTCCAGCCTAATGCAGTCCTTTGTGCAAAGGGCTCATTTTCACTACCTGAGATGACCTCTAGGGGGGCCAGTGCTGACGGACAGTCGTAACCAATCAGTAGTCCCACCTCACAGTCTTGCAATGGTGGCATCTTGTTTCTTAAGTGGTTCAAATGAGGCCACTGGAGTGCTGTGCCCTTAGTGGGAATGTGTGACTTATCGACTGGAATGAAGTCTCGAGTATAGGCCTGTTTTACTGTGATGTATGTTTCCGAGTTCAGTCCTCTAACCTGTAGACCACTGACAGTCTTACTTGCTATTACTGTATTGGCAGCGGTCATGGTGCTTAACTTGAGTTGTACTGAAAAGCGTGGTCACACTGAGTCTTGCAGCTAGATCCTCCAATATGAAAGTAGAGTCACTCTGTGTGTCAAGCAATGCATAAGTGAGAATTTCCTTTTCGGTGCTGTGCCGAAGACACAAGAACTGGGACAATGCTGGAGGTGGCTGAGGCATGTTGTGTCAAAGCAAATGATGTAACCTTGTGGGTTCCTTCATTCCTATGTTCTCCTACAGCTCCAGAGTCCTTTGTAGCTTTTTCATTTGAGTTTATATTTCCTTCTATGTGCAGGCATGTAGGATGACGTCGACCACATGTGCTGCAGGTGTGCCGCCTTTTACACTCTTTGGTAGCGTGTGTCCCTTTCTTAGGCAACCGAAGCAAAGATGATGTTCATAAATGAAAGCCCTTTTATCATCTATGGATTTTGCAGCAAAAGTTGGACATTTAAAAATACCATGAGTTTCATCCCGACAACATAAGCAAGGCAGCCATGCCCTTGACTGTTCTACTGTCTCAGTGGGAGAGTCTTTCGTTTGAGTGACTGTGTTTAGGGCTTTGGCTCGCTTTGGAACCCTCTTTTCTGTTGTTTTAATGTTCAGCAGAAGTGGTGAAGCAATGGGGTTGCATGCAATTCTGGCTTCCCTTGCCAGGAACTCTGTAAAGCGCGCAAAGCTGGGATAATTTCCACTTTGATCTAATTCTTCCACGACAATATGACTCCACCTACGGACCAACCACTCGGGAAGCCTTTTAAGAAGTTTGTGATTCTCCTCACAGTCATCGAGAATGCTCAGTCCCTTAACATGGGGAATGGCCTCAGCACATCCTTTAAGAAAATCAGCGAAGTCTCTAAGTGCAATTGGGTCATTTGCAGAAATCTTGACCACTTTGCAAGCTTATCTCTAAAGGCCTTTTGAACAATGAATGGATTCCCATACCTATCTTGAAGGACTGCCCAAGCACCCTGATATGCATCATCTGCGTTCGATAGAAAAATCCCTCCACAGCCTTTGCGTGCTTCTCCTGCAAGATAACTCTTTAAATAGAGCATTTTTCAGCGACTGGAAGGGGCTTCTGATCAATTAATCGTTGAAGGATAATTGCCAATCGATAAACTTCAAGGGGTCACCAGTGAATGTTGTAGGTTCTGGGACAGGTAGACGACTTAGAGTGAATGAACTAGCAATTTCTCGAGCTAGATTGACTTCTGACTGATTTGACGACGCTCCTTGTGATGTTTGATGAGGCTGGAACGGTGTGGCTTGTACATTTAATGTTTTGACAGTGATTTGGTGGTCTGGTGGGATCTGGATGTGTGTTTCTTCACCACCATGAATGAGGCTATCGCAGTCATTGTAAGCTTTCACGCGTGCTGCTGCTACCTTTACATCACTCTCTGCTTGTAGTTGTTGTAACTTTATTTTCTCTCTCCCTATTTTTAATTTAATTTCAGCCTCCATGGCTTTCCATTCCTCTCAAGTTCATCAAGCCTTGACTGTTGAGCATGTAGTTCCTGCATGGACTTTGCTTGTTCTAACCTGGCAGCAAGCTCAGCCTCAGCATCGGCACGTTTGCTAGATGCCGTGGAGTTGGCATTAGAGATCTTATCAAATTCTTCAGGTGACTCAGAGAACACAGTTTCAGTGTTTGTTTTACCGAAGACCGACCCGATACTCATGCTTATTTAAAGTCATCCTCACTCTTTCCTTTTCAAGTTGACCGTTAAAAACTTCATGAATATTTTTTTTTTTTTTTTAGTCGTCTGGTGGCTAGTTCACAGATCTCTGCTGTTATAGTGCCACATGCATCCATTCGACTTACAATGTCTGAAGTAGTACTATGGTTTCTCTGCATAGCTTGATAATGTTGAGCAACTGTGTTGAGCTTAGATTCAATGTTGACTTTACATGATCTAAGCTCTTCATCTGAGCAGCACAACTTTAGCTGTGTTCTTATTTCCCTTGCTGTCTGTCGCCACACCTCATAAGTCTTGTTGAATGCTTTCTCATTTTTCTTTGCTTCTTGTTCTTGTAATTCTTGGCCCTTTTCTGTTAGATTAAGCTCCACGAGAGCTAGACCTGACCCTGCGGTGACTTGTCTGCTTCTTCAGTGGGTTCTAATATCTTGTCTACTTCTTCAGAGGGTTCTGACATCTTGTTTATCTATGTGTCTGTTTATGTTACAAGCTTGTAAGTGTAGTATGTCTGTACTCAAATCTATGACTTTAACTAAATCTTAAACTATATAACCACTCACTTCAGACATTTACCCATCAAGGATATGCTAAGATAAGCAAAGAACAACAAAAACTATATCAGACAGTATTACTGATGATGTACAATCAAGCAATACACTTCTTTTAAACTCAATCAGGTTAACACAATAAACAGTGAAATGCATTCACCTTCGTTTTTCTTGCTTATTTGGAGTGTCTATTTTCATCTTTCAGGTCACAAAATGTACGTGAAATTACTCAATCACCTTGTAGGCCTAGGCTAATACACAATTTCCATAAACCATGTTCAATGTATCAAAATGTCCAATGTTGACGATCACTTAAATTTAACCTGTACTCTGTCGGTCTCTGATTGTGGACTTATCTGTAGACCATGGACATTTTGACGTCTTGCAAGCTGATCCTGGCAGAGCGTGGTAGATGACTCAGCGTAGTGACGAGTTTCACTGTAGCAGCCCTCGGAACCGAAATGAAGAGGAGTCACGAAAACGGGTGCAATGACATTTATTGTCGCTCTTCCAGCACCGTGAAACTAAAGTATGATACACACAAGAGCAAGTAAATAAAAATACACAAACAGAGTGCATAGTTTTATGCAATTATTAACTGGATACTCAAAATGATAAATGAAGAATATGCTCGTGTAAATGCAATAGGCTACAATAAAGCCAACTTTCACATTAAATTCACCCGTGTGGACAACTCATAACTCAAGAAAACACTGCAAATATAATTTAACACTTTACGTTACAAGGTTCACTTGGATAACTGAACATTATACTTAAAGATTTCATACCTCGCTCCACTTTCCAAGGGTGCAAACTAGCAGTTCATTTAGCTGTCCATTAGCTCCTTGCAGGTAGTTCACAAAACAGACTTAACACGAACATAATATGCTAAAATGTAATCCGTAACGGTGATGTACACATAAATCTTCAAGTAAAACAATGAGAAAAGGTGTTCCTGTGCGTATGTGGTGTATGTTCACGCAAGAGAGAAAAAATGTCTGACTTGTCTAACAAAGCTTGCCGCGCGCTGAATCTCCTTACCCCTGTCCTGTGTAATTTCAAAATAAAAGTCTCAAACTATGGTCAATTACAGCTATTCTACAATCTATTCACCTTTTCAGCACCAGTAGGCTACTTTCTGTGCAGCCGCGCACACACACACTCAGACATGCCAAACAAGCATACACAAAAGTTTCAAGAGTGGGGGATGGAGTAAAATATGGAGACAAATTGAAGTGTGATATATTTTCGCGGAACGGATGTACAGGACTGAGCGGCGGTCATATTTTGTACCGCTATGCGGTACATCTAGGTTTTTTTTTCTCACATTGTTACTTTTTGTAACAACATGTTCTCAAAATGATTTGATGCATTGAAAATTGGCGGGGTAATGCTTAGATGAGATGCTATAAACATAGGCAACATAATCATCAAATTTGTGTGTGTAGGGGGAGTGGGGGACAAAAAAAACAACATCTAGTGATGTGTCTTAGTTTGTGAATGAAAAGTTAAATTAAAATTGAAATTGCATATTGTGTAGGCACGGTTTAAAGAATATGACTACTGTTATTGTTTCTGTATGGTGCTGTTTGCTCTAAAGGCATGCATACACACTGCACTAACTAACTGAGACACCATGCAAGTGGTAACAGTAAATATTAGCAATTATTAATTACATGAACAATTAAAGTGGCCTGCTGAATTCTAAATACTGTATATTGAGTTGATATAATGAAACACAAACAAAAGAGCCTGAGCCCAAGTTCATTAACAATAACCTCCTCTCACCATTAATTAGCCTAAAGCAACTAACATGGTCAGCCTCATTATGCAAACAATCAGTCTGGGCATTGAAGCCCACGATATCTTGAACAGTCTCTGTGTACACAATATAACCCTGACAAGATAAGTAGCTTAATGCTCGCATTGTTAGTTCGGTGTCATTAAATCAGGGACTGAATACCTCATACCACACAGCTCTTTGTGTGGATAATGCACCTAGAGATGGAAGCAGCTGCGTCCATTGATATGGTATTTACATAAGAAATATACCACGCACATTATAGATGTGTTTGGCAGAGGAGATGGTAACCACTAACCAGAATACTGTACCGCCAAGGTACAGTACAAAAGACTCCAACTGGGCACCAGTGTGTGGACACTCTCCAGGAAGGTCCACTCCGGTAATGATATGGGACACCCCGCAGCTACAGAATGGCCGTGGCATCCCTCTCGTCGTCTCCTGAAGAGATCACTCACTGCTGTAATCAGCGCATAAGCACATTTCAGGTCAGTTAACGGTCAGAGACTGATTGTGCATTGAGCTAAAGCGGCACAGGGTGCAGTTCCCTGCAAACCTCCATGTTGTGTCTAGAATAACTAGAAGCAATAACACTATGTTTGTAACAGATCTTTTTAATTAGAGTAGATGGATTATTTTATGTGATTGGAGATTCTCGATTTTAGAATGCTCCTCAACCCTTAGTGTTTTGTATAATGTATGAAATTGTATTGTCTTTGTCCTGCGTGTCATGTGTTAATTGTCCTAACACCAAGGACCATGTTGGAAATAAGTGTGCACTTTAACATGTTATCCTTTGGATTATGTTGTCTGTCAAATCCAAAATAAATCAAATAAAAAAACACACTCTGTCTAGAATAACTAGAAGCAATGAGAACATGTTTCCTTAACCTAAAATTTATGTTTGTTTACTGTTCGTTTTCTTATTGTTAATTTTCCACCTGAGCAGTATCATATAAAAGCTCAGATCATACTGTAGCAATGTGTATAGCAAGAGGATGCTTACATACTGTACTTCACCACCATGACCCTACAGAAAGATAAAAACAAATGCTAACAATGGACCTTAGTGAATGGATTGGCAAATCAACAACTTGCAAAACCATAAGCACTGTCAGGGGTTTGGAGAGGTTTTCACTTGAAAGCATTAAATAAGATTTTGCATTGATGGTAGAGGTTTGATGGCATCAGCCTGTATAATCCAGTATGCTCCAACATTTTTATTCTCCGAGGTCCTCTCGTGCAGTGCCCTGAAAACCCACTGGGAAAATTATTTGCTTACCATGCTTGTAATATAAAATATAGTTGTGGCTTACACATATAGTGAACCATATGCTTGCCTGTGGCCCTGTACACCCACTATGTATGTTTACAAGGACATTTCTCATGGGAACAGTGTAGGCCACAGACTTGAAATTGAGTTCAGGCTCCGGGATCTGTATAGCGCCTTAAAACAATTTAATATTTTGGAGTTATATTAATAAAATAAAAATGAATTGAATTATAAATTAATTTGAAATTATATAAATTATAAATTATTATAAATTGTATTTAATTGAACTGTAGCTGTAACATGATTGTACTGTCTCTACATTCTTATTCTTCAGTCTCTCTCTAAAGTTGAAATTTAGAACAGCATCCAACAAATTGCTTCTCGTACTACATGCAGAGCTACCAAAAAAAAGAACAGAATTTGAAGTGCTCTTTGCTGAAAGAGTACAAACACACTTTCATAAGAATCAAAAGGTTATTTCATAGCTTAAAGCAAAAAATAAAACTGTTTTCTAAGAATGTGTTTTATTTAGCTTGAACTTTGTTTCCAATTTGTTTGATTTGTTTCCAGGCCTCACACCAAGTGGCATCGTACATCATTGCGAAGACCTTTCTTGTGTGATTTAGGATATGGAGTTTGTTTTCAGTTTTATAACTGTGAGTCACCAGTGCCAGAGACATTTACGGTAATCACAGATAGAAGACAGGTACTGACAGTTGGCCCTTTAAGGTCTTTGGATTAATAAATATAAGACTGACCATTCCACTGAGGGCACAGTGACACCAGAATATCTCTCTCTCTCTCTCTCTCTCTCTCTCTCTCTCTCTTAGACAAATGCACCCATATGCACATTATTGCAGATGAACACAGATAGACAAGATATGCAGAGAATAGAACAGATGTTGTCATAGAAACAACTATGGAAGTTTCAGAGCCAAAGGTCACAATTACCCAGTTTCTTTCTTTGGCAGAAATAGAAGCCTTCTGTACTTATTCACTTAAAAAGGAACACATTACAATGGCAAATATTAGTAACTTATAGCTCTATAGGTAGCATAGGGTTTTATTTTTGAGAGCTCTTTTCTGTGGTTGTACTTGATATTAGATACTAATTATTATCTAAAATGCATCGTGAGATACGTTTTCTAATCATTTATATAATTGTGTTCATCAATGAATTAAGTATTAGCCGGATATCGTACTGAAGGACACAAAAGAAAACAATGCTGCCTCCTTTTATGCTGTGAGCATTTGTTGTGTGACCACGTTGATGGTTCCTTGGTTCCAGTTCTCAGTTCCAACTAAATTTTCTTTACCGCCTTTAATATGACAAGCTGCACTAAAGTGCCTGGAAAAGAGGCTGACTGTTCACATGCTCCCATTGCAGGTGACTGAACAGAAGTCATGCTTTCATTTCTACTGAGCCCTAGTTGTGTGTTGCCACGGTTGAGACTCGACTGGAAGGTGCAGCTCCTAATGGTGGTGGACATGCTGGAGTCCTCCCCTGGGTCCTCCTCGCATGCAGTGAACTGGGGTAAATTGGATAATGTGTGAAAACACAGCAAATGAGCAGGTGTACCGTCACATCTGGACCGTAACCATGGTTACACTCACACACTGTCTGTTGGTAAACAAAAACCCGCGCGGGCCCCACCCAGAGGGCACTACCAGGCTTCATAGCCTACTGGGTTCTGGGAAGGCTGCCAGCATTCCAGCGTTTCACTTTTAGGTTTACTAAGTGAGGGACACGTTTTGAAGGGTGGTAATGAATATTGCTGAGTGTGCGAGGTTTGAAGTTCACTTATCTGATAAAAATTATAGATCTTTGTCCAACACATACCTATGCACTGTTATCTGATTGATTGATTGATTGATTGATTGATTGATTGATTGCATACACATCATGGAATTGGAATAGTGTCAGCATGTGTTTTGCTTATTTTCATAGAGAGGGCTGTTTTTTTTTTTTTTTTTTTTATCGGGCAGCCGTGGCCTACTGGTTAGCGCTTCGGACTTGTAACCGAAGGGTTGCTGGTTCGAACCCCGACCAGTAGGCACGGCTGAAGTGCCCTTGAGCAAGGCACCTAACCCCTCACTGCTCCCCGAGCGCCGCTGTTGTTGCAGGCAGCTCACTGCGCCGGGATTAGTGTGTGCTTCACCTCACTGTGTGTGCAGTGTGTTTCACTAATTCACAGATTGGGATAAATGCAGAGACCAAATTTCCCTCACGGGATAAAAATAGTATATATACTTATACTTTTGTGGGTAAAGTAAAGTAAACTCTTGGACGTTTACAAAGAGGGCAGTTTATCTATACATTTCTGTCACATGTTCACTGGCGCTTCAGCATGTGACAGAATCGTGCTTTCTGGTTCAGGTAACGATTATATAAAGTTTTACATGACAGTTTCATTTAATAAAAATGGATCTTCCCACACACAATGATCAATTAGCAACATCTTCAAGTGATATCACTGTTTTAGCTCTGCCACAGGCTCCACAGTTATCATTAGATTTCATAGATAAATATTTTATGGCACTTCACTAAAACCAGGTATCTGGATTACGACATGGTAGTAGCCAAATGTAATCATATGACTGGAGCAGTCGTTTAAGGTATCATTAATTTTATTCAGATTGGATAGTCTTTGTATATTCAGTTGCGGACGTTAATGACAATAGTTTCATCAGCATGCAGTTGATCTAAAGTCTATTTCACTGTCACGCTTGAAAAACTAACAGAACTAGATGTACTGCAGAGCGGTACAAAATATGACCGCCACCAGGTCCAGCACATTTTTTCCACAAAAATGTTGTAACATTTGTCAAATTGTGTTCATTTCCTAATTTGTTCCTTTTTTTGTGTTTCTAATTGAGTGTGTGCAGAGTGTGTGGTTGTTTTTTTATGTATATGTGTGTTTAATTGAGTGAATGTAGGTGTGTTTGTATGTGTGGGTGCATGTGTGTGAGGGTGTGTGTTTGTGTGCACTGGCGCCTTAATGCAGGGGTTTACCTGTTAAGTAGACAGAATTTCAAAAAAACTCCTGGGGAACCCACCGACACGACAAACACATGGAAAAGCTTGAAATGTCCATGTGTAACCCATCTTTTAACTTTAAGCCTATAGTGTTGTAAAAGTTCAACGCTGTTGTTTTCCTAAAATAGGCGGGTCAGATCGCGGGCCGGGTATCAATACCATTTGCGGTTGGGGGGGGGGTTGGGGGCCTTAAAAACATATAGCCCAGGGGCAGGGTTGGGTAGTAACAGATTACATGTAATCTGGATTACGTAATCAGATTACAAAAATCAAGTAACTATAATCAGCCCAGATTACAATAAAAAAATGTGTAATCAGATTACAGTTACATTGTTGGGGATTACCTGATTACATTTTATCATACAAACAATGCAACTTTTTTATGATAGTCTAGCTATCTTTTAATTTTACAAGCTTCGGGCTTGCCGGTTCGATCCCAGACCAGCAGAAAAAATGTGGGCGGGGGAAGTGGTTGAGCACTGCTCTCCCATGCCCACATCCACGGCTGAAGTGCCCTTGAGTAAGGCACCTAACCCCTCACTGATCCCCGAGCGCCGCTGTAGCAGACAGCTCACTGCTCTGGGTTGGTGTGTGCTTCACCTCACTGTGTGCTCATTGTGTGCTTCATCTCACTGTGTGTTCACTGTGTGCTGTGTGTGCTTCACTAATTCACGGATTGGGAGACCAAATTTCCCTCACGGGATCAAAACTTACTAAATTATTATGACCGCCGCGCAGCGAAGCGGCGGTCATATAGGTTTAGTCAGATTTTTTTTTTTTTTCGCATGTCCAAATTTCTGTCAAGGATTCCCTGGACTGGACCCCCCGAAATGAGGGTGGGGCAGACACAGTTTTCTGGACACTGTAAGACCGGAGTACACGAAACTTGGTGGGCATGTAACCCCACATGGATAGCATGGAACCTTCATTTTTCGTTTTGATCTGTAGCCCCCTGGACTGGACCCCCCGAAATGAGGGTAGGGCAGACACAGTTTTCTGTGAATATCTCGAGAACCGTAGGGTTTAGGAGGACCATTTTTTTTGTATGTTGATCTCAAGGGGCCATGTTAACCCATTCCATATGCACACATGTGCATAAACAGATATTCACACACACACATACATTCACAGTAATTATACGTATGACACATACACACACAGTAGACCAGAGCTGCCAACCCTCACACATTTGATTGGTGTAAGAGTGCATGGAGCCAATCAAATGAATGAATCTCACTCTCAATGTGTGAGAGTTGGCAGCTCTGCAGTAGACATATGTACGCATGCATGCACATACACATACATAAATACACACACACATGCACACACATACACATAAACACACACACACAAAGACACGTAAACACACACACATAAAGACACGTAAACACACACACACTACACATGCACACACACATACATACAAAAACACATATACACAAAAACAACCACACACTCTGCACACACTCAATTACAAACACACAAAAAAGGAACAAAGTAGGAAATGAACACAATTTTACAAGCGTGACTTATTTTTGTGGAAAAAATGTGCTGGACTAGGCGGTGGTCATATTTTGTACCGCTCTGCGGTACATCTTGTTTAATGAGGTTTTATCACTGAAAACGAATATTTCTGAAAACTTTGGCCAAAGTTGAGATGTGGGAAAACTCATGGTTTCACTTTCATCAAGAGAAAAAACAGCGCTGACATGTTGTTCCCTCATTCGTTTGATAACTTACAAAAGACCAGAAAACAATGTTAAGGCATTTGTGGAGAAGAAGGATGGTTTGTGTGTTTTCTTCCTACACCTCACGGTAAGCTATTTCGTTGCTCTGATTGGTTAGTTCTTAGGTCTATCCAATTGAGTGCAGAGGCCCCCTCCCCCTCCTTTCGGTTGCCCCGTAATTATGTCCCAATGGAGCAGTATCAGACTCATATTCTGACTAGAATTTAGTATGGCTACGTCAGGCTACAGTCACTACATGTACACAGAAATTAATTTATTGTATGGCCCCCCATGAACGAAAGTCCACGAAACTTGGCATTCATTTAGAGGGTGTCATAATGATCCTACACTTCCAATTTCGTGCAGTTTTGACCATGTCAGGTCACAGATACTGTACCTGCGATTACAACACCTCATTTTTACTTTTTCATTTTTAACTAGGTGGTGCTATACATGAAATGAATGGTTATGGAATGGGTTGACATGGCCCCTTAAGATCAATATACAAAAAAAAGATGGTCCTCCTAAACCCTACAGTTCTCGAGATATTCACAGAATACTGTGTCCGCCCTACCCTCCTTTTGGGGGGTCTAGTCCAGCGGGGGGGTGGGGGGGTGGGGCTACAGATCAAAACGAAAAACGATGATGGTTCCATGCTATTCTTGTGGGGCTACATGCCCACCAAGTTCCGTTTCGTGCACCCCGGTCTTTCAGTGTCCCGGGAATCCTTGACGGAAAATTGCTCATGTGCTTCACTGCGCGGCGGTCATAATAATCTGCACAGAAACAATAATGACATTCTGTGTAAATTTGTGGATCTTCTCTATGTATGTAACATAAAACAATGACTTGGTAGACTGGCTGATGATGGCCTTGTCAGATGATCCATATCATCCACTGTGAGCACATTTGGGATAAGGTCAGAGCAATTTGAAGGCCTTGTTACTCAAAGTCCTCTCAATTTCGTCCACACTGCAGTCACCTTGCCTGAAGTCTCTTGGCTGGCTGGCACTCAACTGGGGATAACTATCCTAATGTGTTCTTGCTGTAAGAGAGCCACCCGAAACTCGGCCAGGGATACAGATAGAGATAGGTTTCTCTTAGTGGATGTGTAGGCCTGCAGGTTAATGGTCGAAGCATGTTGCTTCTGAATCAAACCAGACTCCCAGGGTAGCTGTCAAGGACACAAGAAAGAAGGAAGGAAGGAACCCTACAAGGAAACCAAAAAGTAACTAGGAAGGGACCCGTCTATCACATTCATTTATAGACAAACACACACACATTACACACACACACACACACACACACACACAAACACACACATGTACACACACACACACATACACAAAAGATACACACACCCACACACACAAAAACACACACGCATATATACACGCACACACACACAAACACACACATGTACACAAACACACACACACACATTTCCTTTTTCTCCCAGACATGCCACATTTTTTAGAAACCTGTCATAGCCTTGTGCTCAGTAAATCAATGCTCACATTTGGCCAGATTTTCAGTCTCTCCTTCGCCGGCGGTTTGATTGGGAATGGAGACTAGTCTGCGGCTATGATCCAGGCTGTCCTCCAGTGCCTCAATCAGAGAGCTGGCAGCTCTCGTTAATCAGGTCTGATTAGGAAGGCTGCGATTTCAGCTGAATAATGGGGGCTTTTGCTCCAGTAACTCTCTCCAATGTCCTGCTATTAAATGCACGGGTTTAATGACCGTTAATGTCACTGCGAGTGCGGGCCCCATAAAGACATTACTTCTATAATTTTGAGTGGTCCTTGAAGCAGACAGGTACCCTCTCAATACTCCATCGCCCCCCCCCTCTCTCTCTCCCTCTTTCCACCTCTCACACTCTCTCTCTTTCTTTCTCTCTCTCCTCTCCTTCTCAATTTTCTTGTTCTTTATGGCTTGCTGACTTGGCTAAGGAGAGCAGAGGCCAATTATGCATGATGCTTCGGTATAGACTTCATAATTTCTGCTTTTTTTACTCTGAGCAAAGAACTGGAACTCCTTAAAGGGACAATGTAGCATTAATATACCGCAGGTCAATACGTGTGACGGTGTATGTGTGTGTGTGTGTGTGTTTTCCAGCCTGGAAGTCAGCCCGAATATCCCCTTCCCCTTTCCCATTGCTGGGGGCAAACACCTTACTGTCTATGAGCAATACTTGCCGGCAATCAGAGACACCTTCCAAATAGACACACCTGTTTCTCCATTGGCCTGCAGTGACCGTTGCCCCCACCAATAAGGCGGCGCTACTTACAGTATGTACGTTCTGGAGCCCAATGTAGCATTTAGCTTTCTAATATCTATGTGAGCAACAGTGTCATAGTCAGCCATGTCACCTGAGCGCACTTGAGTTGGTTTAGATTAGATAGATAGATAGATAGATAGATAGATAGATAGATAGATACTTTATTGATCCTCAAGGGGAAATTCAAGATTTATTACAACAAAATTATAAAATGTATGTAAAATTATTACAACAAAAAGGTTGTCACTAGAGAAGTGAGATGTTTGGCTTCTGGTACTGCCTTTGTTGTATACAAGATATTGACAGCTCAATAACTGACGAACAGAAAATGATTAAGCGTTTGACGAGAAGAAGGACGTTTTTTGCCATTCTCTCCACGGGGTTTACAGATTTCGTTGCTCTGATTGATTAGATCCAAATGCATGCAGAGGGATTTTTTTCCCCCATTAATCTTTCGAAAACTGCCACACAATCAAATACATATCACGTGTTACCATACAAACATTCTGATATGAATTTGAGTCTGGCCATGCCAGGCTAAGCTTTTAGTTAGACTCAACACAAGGTTGACATTTGGTTTGATATGTTAATACTACACCTGTGTGTGTGTGTGTGTGTATGTGTGTGTGTGTGTGGTTGTTGTTATTTAGTGAGAATGTGATTGTTTTGTTGGAAATAAAGTGGTGCTTGTATTAGATATGGGATATTCATTAAGGCACAAAAAAAAGGCTTGCTTGGTTTTATGTGAAATCAAATGCTGTTTCAGAAGCAAGTTCGGCATCAACCCATTGCGACTCCCCTAAGAGCTATTTCAATAGCCTTGTATGTTTTTCACAACAATCCATCTCCCTCTGGCTGTTTGGTCTCTTCATTTGCCAAAAGCAGTCTTCTTGCTGACCCATCTCTCAAAGCTACATATAAGGCATCAAATGTTTTACTGTTTCGTATCTGGATCCTATCTAAAACACCTGAAAAAAAAAAGAATTCCCAAACCGCTTTGTGGTGCTGAGAATACACACAATATTAAGATTTGTTCTGGAACACAATTTATCTTCTGTGTTCACAAGAGGAGGATCTATTTTTGATTCTTTTAATTAATTCCCGTAATTATTTCTTGCTTGCAAGGAATGTGACAGTGTCCATTTGCCAATCCTGATGACTGACATATAGCCCACATAACACATGATGGACCATACTGAAAATAAATCCTCAGCACTTGATGTGCCACAATACAGTTTTTCAAAACACCATTCTCTGAACCAATGCTCAGTTGCAGAACTCATTGACACTTTCTGCAAAACTCTAAACACATTTCCATGCAATAAAACACATTTTGCATTGTGATGCACTTGTGATGCATAATGGTAAACACAAGTGGCAAAAAGTAAACACAAAGAAAGCACAAATGTGTCACAAGAACTTTTCTAGGAAGTTTTCATTTGTGAAAGTGAACTTCCCATATGTAACAAGCTCACGACTCATTTGATCCAAAGCCTTACGGTTTTCTGAGCACATCCCCAGCCTATTAGGAGTTATCTTCAAAATTCAGGGGAGTAAGTTAATTTCAAATTTGTCGAACTGCTCTAATAGAAAACTCAAAACGGCCCCTACAATGAAGGCCCTCTCAGTCAAAGCACTGAATGCTAAAAGCCATTGTCTGCTCAAGGAGAAAGTCAAGCATAGAGGTAGGGCTTGGCAGGCCGAGCTTCATGTCCAGATGTCTCCCATTCGGATCCAGCACAGCAGAAGAACACTGGAAGGAACTCAGATCCTCAATTCAAGAGGACAACACAGACAAACACATACACAAACAGATACACAGAAGAGTACACAATCATGTGTAGATATATCCCCATGTACAAAAGTATGTAGACATAGGAAAGAATATTTTCTCTGACAGATATTTCACTGTCCTAACTTTTTTAAGTACTATGACCACTAATATGTTATGACTATTTCTTGCAGAGGGCAATTTAGATGCCTGTCAGACCAGAATGTAAAGAAATCAAGACATCGTTCAGTGCTGTTCTGCAGCCCACAAAATGACACTTCTATGTCATTCTTTAGATGAATTCACCACAGACCGTCTCACAGTCATAAGCCTGGTAGCTTTTATCAAACTCTGGTTGTCTGTGACCGCTGCCTCTCACAACATGACTATACAAATGGTCAGTGGAACATGAGAAAAGTGCATGCTGGGACAAGCATAGATAGATCACCGTCTCGATCACTCCACGTTTATACGCATCCCTGTGACAAGACAGGACAGGAACACTATCATCATGCACTTTCTCATTTCTTTCGTATCAATATGAGTCCAACATGGATATACTGTAAGGAAGGATTCTACACTGAATACCGTGTTTCATACAGACACTTGTAGGCAAGTTTTCAGTGGTCTGCGCCTAGAACAAAAGGGGGGGGTGAAAAGAGAACGCAGTAGGGAGGGTGATTGATTATATAGATGTGTGGGAGGGATTGTAGCCATGAGTGGTTTGGATCCCAGGTTCATGCCAAGATCAATGCTCTCTCACCAGGAAACAGAAACTCTCTGTTTCAGGGAATTTTAAGGGTATATTGAATGGATTTGTACATGGATTTCTGAGATAATTAAGATAATTAGGGTTGGCTGTCACATTCCAACACAATAAGGAAAAATTACAGGAGGGCCCACAATTAAAAGCCAAATAAAGCCTATTAAGTGGTGACCCTGGGTTTCAGGGAAAATAAGATGAATTTTATTTAAAGGAGCGTTGGGAAGTTTTGGTCTAAAACTGTCGAGTTACCAAAATAAACATACAAAAATTGAGCACACACCACTAACAGTCCAGCTGGCACTGATTACAGCTTGAAAACGGTTGTCTATTGAGTTATATTGTTGGCAATGTGCTGTGAAAGCTTATCTTAAAAAAACAACACAACTTTGTAGCCTGGTCTCATAGCCCGGTCATCTAGTAGTTACAGGTATACTTATCTCTTCAATGCATGACCATATACGATGTAAGTTCATTTGAAAGTGATACCATAAGCAGCTGCTCTTAAAAATGTGTTAAACCGTTGCATATAGAGTTGGGATGTTTGGAATTTTGTGTTCAATAGTTTTGTCCGCATTATTATTATTATTATTATTATTATTATTATTATTATCATCATGTTTGTCAATCATGGGTGGCAATATGTCAATTTGTATGTTCCAATCAAGTGAATCAAGTATCAGATGCTCTGGTCAAAGTAAAGATGCTCTGACGTTTTTGGTATGTGTAGTCTATATAGTATTCCAACAGTGAGATTTTGTGAGTCTGGTTTGAATAGTACTGTAAAAGTAACAGTAATTGTAGCCTACTCCTTCGAGCGCTCAAATCGTTTTATTGTGTAATGCATCACATGTACCCATTCACACATACATTCACGGCAGAGGCTGTCACACAAAGTGCCAACCTGCATAGCTGGAGCAGTCTGGGCTTCAGTCAGTGTTTTGCTCAAGGACACTTCAACAGGCTCAGAAGGAACCAATCTCAAACTGGCAACCTTTCGGATGCTGAACGACTCCTCCACGACTCCTCCACATTCTGTGCCACTGCCGTCCAAAATGCACTTTCACAATGATTATACCTGTCACAATGATTATCTCGGATTTTTGCTTTTAAAGATAATAGTGTTGGAATAGCCTTTCTGAATTACTCCAGGCATGAAAGTTAGCTGTGCGTCACCTCCTTCATGGTGACTGACTAATTGGCTAGTTCCGTAAGTCAAATCAGACTGTGGGGCTGTTCAGTCAGGTAAGCATGGCGGCCATTACAGGTGTAATCACTCTTTGCAGAGCTGGCTGCTCAAATGGAGATAACCACTCACTCACTCTCTCCAGCGCGCTGCCTTACACAGACAGAGATAATTACTCTAAACTGAGAGAGACCCCGATCCGGCTCGCCATTATAGCTCCTCCTCAGAGCGTCTAAACCACACTGAGAGATAACTGTTCGGTAGAGACGTGCTGAAGTTCAAGGGATCACTCCACACCTATCAAATGCTTACAACAAAACCTTCCTCGGAAGGTGTATACCACTGTTTAGTACTCATCTAACTCATTCCAACCAGGGATGTAGTGGAGACTAAACGCAAGTAAACACAGTTTATCCACCTCTGAAATTTCAGAAATAGAGTTTATCCACCTCTTATTAAAGTTTATCCACCTCTCAAAAGAGTTTATTCACCAATTGCAACTTTTCACATTAAAAAATCACACTGTATTACATCATTAACACCCTAAGAATCATTTAATACCACTGGTATTGTTATAAACATTGGACAATGACATCCACCATCATTAAACATGTTCTGAATGTCTCTTGCACTCCTCTCTATCTCTCTCGCTATTTCTTTTATCCTCTCTTTTTGACATCAGGCCAGATTTATGTATTTTAAGTTGCTAGCAAGATCATAAAGATGGGTGGTGTAAAATATGAATGTTTTGAACACCATATCTAAAGCTACTTTTGCTTAAATTCATGCAACTTTTATGAATTAAGATTGTAAGAAGCTGAGAAATATTTGGTCTCATATTAAAATTGATTTAACAGAGCTGTTTTGATTTAAATCTGATTTACACCACTTGGAAAACTTTTAGGCTGACATTTGGTTCTTCAAAAAAAGAAAAAAAAAAGAAACTAGTGGACCCTAAGGACTACTCTAAGAAAATGTATTATTTTCCCTTCTTAGAGCTCCCTGTCCTAAACTCTCCTAGTGGAGAGGTGTATGCAGTTTAGCATAATCATTATGTGAGTGTACCAAAACAATTGGGCTTAGCTTGAACCTCTGCCCTAACTATTTCAAAATTAATTAGGTACTGTTTGCACTTCCTGTGTGCAGCTGTTCTGTGGGAGGTAGTCGATTTACAGTAGCTGAGGCCCCAGAATTTACTACTGGGTGTAGAGAAGCACGTAGGCACGATCTCAGTGATTTTCACCCCATTTCTAAGGACTGCACCTATCCCTGTTTGAGTGGTTTAAGCAGGGGGCTTTTCCATCTCCAAGTATCACATTTGCACAGTAAGCTGTCTTTAGAACTCGTATGCAAAACATTGTCTCGTTTTGATTTCAGTGCCCTTTTCATAAACATACGAGTTCTGTTCAGTCTGCAGATTACTGCAATGAAAAACAGTTTACTCAGTTTAACGTATTGTCTTAGCCAGTGAATACTGATGCATGGAGAGACGCGCCACAGACAGACTGGCAGCTTTGTGTTCTTCATTTGTTTATTGTGCGAAGACTCGTGATGATGAGTGCTCTCAATGTGTTTATTAGACATATGTATCGGAGTGTTCGGTGACACCTCATCTGTTTCGCCCTAATAAACGTCAGGAGAGGCGGTGGGATTTCCTCAGAATCCTTCAGTCCTGACACTGACTCCATTCTGTTTCTTCTCTTTTCCTTTCCCCAGGCAAAGGTCATTACTTTTCCCCCTGACGTTCCTGACGCTTTCTTGCCATTCTTAGGCTTGACTCCTTTGTATCCCACACGTATCCCTCGGTTGTGTTTGCCAGCAGTGACAGCTTTATTTGCTTATATCAAATGTTCTTTCTTTATACAGAGCACAAACACACACACAACACACACACACACACACACACACACACACACACACACACACACACACACAAATGCACACAACCTTACAAAAAATGATAGGAAACGCAATATGTAGGACATCAAAGGCAAAACACAAGCAAAGTATCTTTTTCTCTTCTGCCAAAAATTGCTTGTGTGACTTCTGAAACCTTGTTAAAGTGTTTTTTTCCCCCCACGTCATTGTAGATTCCTTCTTTGATGGCATCATGCAATATCGCAGAGAAACATCTTAAAGATTGCCTTCTGAACAGAGCATTTCCAAGGATATTTCATAATGTAGAATAACTAGTTCACTGTAATGGTGCATCCAGACTGGATTATTGCTATGATCTTTCATCAGAATGGCAAACACTTCAGCAGTAGGCCTACATCAACACAAGGCTCTCACAGGTACAAAGTGTTTGTACTTTTATCACGGAAGTCACCTTTTTCAGTGTCTCATCCCAGAGCTCTCTCTTCAGTGGCTGCCTGTCAATACTGACAAATCTCAGAGTGCTCCTCCTCACGCCCACGTATTTACTTGCCCTCTTGGTCCATAAACCGTTGTCACTGTAATATGGAGCAGCTTGTATGGAGTGACAGTTGTTCCAGATGCTAGCAGAACAATGAAATATACTCTCATTTGAAATGGACGGAATGTGTGTTTTATGACCTTGTAAATGGCAGTAGGAAAGAGAAAAAGAAAATGTCTGAACTAGTTACAGGCATGAAAACGGGTCAGGGGTGAAAAAGGTGAGAAGGGCGCGCAAAGAGGGAAATGGCTGTTTCATAGCAAAACAAGCGCGAGTGACATTGTTGCCAATAGTGCATAGCTTCCATGGAGTATGAAGTTGCCTAAAACCAGAGATTTATAAAGAAAACAAACTACAAAATTACACATTTTCACAAAAAAATACCTTTATTTCTTCTTTTTGGCTTGGGCCTAAGTGTGAAGGGGCCCACTTGCGCTGTTTGGCAACATGCTTCAGCCTGGCCCTTCTCTCCTCCTCAGTAATCTACATGAGTTTTCTTTATTTATTTCTTTATTTCTTTGTGCCTGAAGTTATCAGACATTTCTGAAGATTTCATAGGCCTAATTGACACTTCATAGTAGAGTATTAGAATAAGTCTGAATAAGATACGTCTGAATATTTGTTGGACCAAACCAGGTAATAAATAAACTTGGGTAGGGTAGACTAGGCTTTAATTTGTAAAATTGGTTTGAAATGTTTTAACCTGCAGCCTAGGCTACTTACAGATTGTGGCATTGTGCTAGTGTGTTTAACCAACCAATGAAGTTGTGTGAACAGTGTTCCAGTACATGTTAAACCCTGTAGACACAGACTAGGCCTAGGTCTACTGATCAGGCAACTGAACGTTTCTTAAAAGACAGCATTACCATGTCAAACACTGCTTTTGTCTCTGAACTCGACAAAACGCACCAGCCCAGTTTAGGAGCATTTAATTCAACTATTTAGTTATTCACATTAGCCTTTGCTATACTGATAAAGTATGCCGATTTGCTTCACCTTTTGTCGATCTAGATGGCTCAAACTGCACGTATTCTTCATCAAATGAACTTGTTATGTCTATATTTCTGTCCAATATCGCTAACTTTAACAGCCTATGCTACGTTGCTACACCAATCTCAACGTCTTTTTCTGACAGAAGTTGAAAGTTTCAACTAGCCCACCTGTGACATCAATAAGCATCTCTCCTGGCCGGGCTCAGATTCCAGCTGACATTTCAGACGCATATATCTGTAGTCACACAGACAGGGAGGCTATTCCAGCGCAAGCGTTCTGTTCGCGTTGCATCCGCGGCAAAAAAATTAGCTTCCACTGTTTAATAGGCTAAATGCATAGGGCCCCCCCCCCAATATTTTCTCATCGGATCTGAGCGAACCACGTAAGTCCCCTATTTTGGATTCAAAATGGCGAATTTTGCCGAAAGGTGAGGAGTTTTCATGCCTGCAGTTAAGTCTGTTGAAGTAGCCTACCAGACTCTGGTCCATGGACTAGTGCAATTGAATCTTGTTTAAACCGTGCCCACTCGCATTCAAGCCATAGGCTACCTGTCAACACTCCCGTAGGCTATTTCAAGGTCATCTCCCAGCACCCTCCCGTTTTGTTATTTCTCCCGGAAAACTCCCGTAATTTGCATGGCCATCAAACTTCATTTTAAAATCATTGATCCGTTCATTTTTTCTGTTAGTCTGACATCTCTCTCACTTTCAATTTCAACCGTTTTGTCATAGGCTAAAACCTGGCTACCCAAAACCCAAATAAGGAAGAGGGTGCCGACTGCGCAGCCTGAGTCTCGCAAGCAAGCGGGCTAGTTCAATAGCTCCAGAACTAGCTGTTGTAAAAATGTTGGGAATTTAACACATCACATAAACTGTTATTGAGTGTTGTTGATACACAATTGGCAACTTGTGTCCTCGGAACCGAATCAATGTATTCACATCACACCACATGATTGGCTCAATGTATTCACATGTCGACGTTTTGCCGAGGAAGGGGTGGGATATGTGTAGACAACGGCCATATTGGCGTGACAAACTAGCCCCATGCATTTCTATGGAGTATTTTTTGAGTGCTGTGTCTCCACATTAGAAAGTCTCTGGCTGTAGTCAGGCAGCTGGTGGTTCTGGCATGCATAGGCTTTCGGTAAGGTAAAAGCAACGACCGAAATGCAGTGTTAACTCGTGTATGATCCGGGTACAAACAAAAAACAAAAAAAAATAACCTCCCGTTTTTGGAAAGCTAAATATTGACAGGTATGATTCAAGCTCTATTCCAAAGATGACGAGAATGTATTTCTGAAACCCAAAGTCTGAGGGGAATAATGTACACATACTGTAGGCTGCATTTCAAACCGCATACTTAATTCCATAACTTCACTGCTAGTGTGCATTGAGCAGTTACTTCTGTAGTGCCCACTGTTCGATGGTTAGTATTGTTCCAAAGGAACTTAACTGGAGGTGTCGCCCGTTTAGTGCAAGTAGCGTCTATTGTTTCACACTGAACTTTATTATTGGGCGTCATCCGGGTACTTTATCTGCACTATAACCTTAAGCTAAGCATTTGAAGTGTGCAAGTAGGTGGTTTGAGAGATAGCCATCTCGGATACCTTTTATCCATCAAATAGCAATTGCTAGTAGTGAATTCATACCTCCCTTTCCACAAGCCACCTCAAGGCCCACCTTAACAAGAACACTACAGTATTTGGCTACAGGCCTGGCAGTAGGCGAGGCTTACTAGCAAGGTAGGCTGCAATGCTGAACATTGGCTGAGATGTATGCCGTCAATTATGCAGCCAATTAAGTCTTCTGTGCTAATTAATGTGCAGATTAACCAGCAGTCAGTTGAACAGTATCTAAACTGTGAAACAGTCTGAAGGCGGCAAACACAAGTGTTTTTTAATCATATCAAACACTGAATTTTGAATCAGTTTGGCAAAATAAACCATGGTGTTAACTAACATCTGATCCAATTGTCACTTTTTTGTTCATTATGTGTAGGCTGTTATCGTTTCATCAAAAGAAAAAAAAGAATTTGTTGATGTGTTCCCAGTATCTGTTACTGGAGAGGGAGCAAGCTGTGTTGTTTTAAATCCAATTTTGTGTCTTTGATGTAAACATTCATTTTGGTCTATTAAAATTAAGTTAATGTTGAACTTTAAAATCCACTTGCAGCACGGATACCAGCAATGGCTGTAAAACAATCCATCCTGAATTCTTTCTGTATTCATCCACTTTCCCAAGTCAGTGAACCATCCCTCCATCCACTCATCCATCCATCCCTCCATCAATCTGTCCATCTACAGTATCCATCCACTCATCCATCAACTTATCCATCCATCCCTCCATCCATCCACCCATTCATTCATCCATCTATTCACCTCTTGACCATTCCAGCGGTGCTTCACTGTTCGAGGCTGGTCCTTGCGCAGTCAGAGGTGTGCATCATGCAGCACGTTCCCCGGTGGGACCCGCGAGAGTCTGGCTGAGTGCTAGAGCTATTGATCCGCTTCATTTGTGCGAAGCCGCGGGGCCTCAGTGCCTGAGAAGCTCCCCTCGCCTGTGCGCTGAGTCTTTAATGAGACCATTCCTCCATGGGCACTTACCCAAGCCAGACATCTCTGCATCTGAGGGATTAAATGGATCAATACAGTATAATCACACAACTCAGGCACATAAGACGAGTTCGAATGATGAGCATTTATGGGGTATTCATTTTTAAACACGTCAGGTATAGAATGAATTATAAATTGCGAGGGGGGAGCATCGCTGTCGGGGGTAACTGCCATGTTTTGTATACAGAATTGGCCGAGAAGAGTGCCGCGCATCCATATTCAGTCACTCGTTCACCCGTGCACCATCTGGTCGGGTAAGAAAACACACACATCCCTCCGTGCGAGTGCTGCTCGTCTTTAGAAGGAAGCCAAACGCGGCCTCTTTTCCAAACACGCTCCAGCCCTTGGGTGCATATTCAAAGAGAGTAAGGATTCAGTGATGGCTGCCAACCATTCTGTTGATTTCCAAACCATTTTCCAGTTGAGGGAAAGTTGTGTTTCGTTCCACACAGGCACAGGAACAGCATTGCCACTTTTTCACACAGTGGCTAGTACGTTACGCAATCTAATTAAACTGGACACTGGACGATTGCTGTTTATAAATCACAGCCTCACATGGTTAGGCCCTGTTACGGTTTTAACCAAATATCATTGGGAGAGCTAGCCAGACTAGACTGGTGATCATGGCTTCAGACTCCATTGCATTAATGGTGATGCTACTGTTTTATACCAACATCCTTTGTGTTTTTATCTAAAAAGGCCCAACCAGTCATGAAGTGGTAACCACACTTGACATCTGAGAATGGTCAGGGTAGAAAATCCATGCAAATGTGGACCCCAGGGACGGATCATGGCTTGTGCCAAGTGTGCACGTGCACAGGGGCCCTGAGCCAATGGGGGCCCTCGGATTTAAAAAAAAAACAATTGCTATGAATTTAGGCTAGATTATGCCCGGTGCTTCTGTCTGTTAATTTGCGGCACAACTGAATAATGTTATGGAACCGCGGACCAAAAGAAAAATAAACAAAATGTTTTTTTCTGATCAATAAATACTTCTTAATTCATAAAATATAGAGGCATAACATGGAAGTGGAAGTGGTAGGCTATGAGTGCTCATTCAATGTGTATGCGTGTTTGCGAAAGTGAAACTGACAAACCACTAGTGGGTAGGTGAATGAAGTGGATTCCTGCAATGTTCATGAAAACAGCATAGCGATTGGATAGCCTAATAAATCGCGACTTCTTGTAGGCCTAACAGTAGCTTATATCGTAGCAAATAGCCTATGGTGATGCCGATGATAAGCCTACATTTATTTCACTCGTCTCGCTGGAGTGAGCGCATAATGTGGGCTGTTGCGCAAAGAAATCAATTAGGGAGATGATCTGCATCTCCATTTACCAAACGCTATAGTTTTACTAACATCTCCACTGTTAACGTGAAATATGTCTCCATGCAAGGTAGTGTCAATCAGCAGTGAAGTGAAAACCTTATCATGCAGGTAGCCAATGTTCACGTCACCTAAGTCAGACAGAAAACGGGCCCTGCTTGCTCCTTGTATGCCCCTTCCAAACTGCGTTAAAAGAGTGTATTTAACAGCCAGAATTTCAAAATTTTCCTGGGGGAGACACCCCCGAACCTCCCGTAATATGATCAGCACCACCTCTCACAAAATACTATCAACGTCCCTGCTACCAGTCCGTCAGAAATATGACAACTGTTGCCGCTCCATTTAATGAAAACGGTTGGGAACCCCTGCTGTAGACTGTTTGGACAGCAAAGGGAGATTACAGCCTACTAATAAAAACAGCTGCTAGAATTAATTTCTGTGTGGGCCTGTGTTATAATGTACATAATGTACTACATTTTCATTGTGTGAAATTGTGCACCAGCCTGCGCAGCGACAGCAAAAAGAGACACGCTGGCTGCGCGCGCACGTCACGGTCAGGGGGAGGGTGGGCCTTTTTTGATATTGTGCACAGGGGGCCACATCTGTTTAATCCGTCCCTGGTGGACCCTTAGCCTATACAGGACCACAAAACCAATAGCAATAAACAAACAAGCAATATTAAAATACTGAAAAGCAACAAACCCAGCATCGACTGGCTTTTAAAAAAGCAAACTCATTTGTATACGGTGCTTTTCAGCGCATCAGAACAACCACAATGATTCATACGATGGCAGAAAGACAAGCCACTCATCCATGTGAAATTCATGCCATTGCTCTGCGCTCTGGAGACAGGCTGTTGTATTGTTCAGCTGAACAACCAGCGGGGAAGAGCTGGCCTTGAGGTTGTTAATGAGAGAACAGAGAGGTGTGATGCATATGTATGATGTGCTGTTTAGATCTACCATAATGATCAGCTTTGACGTATGCTGGTCTATCATGAGGACCAGGGGGAATCGTTGCGCCAGGGTAGTATTCCTGTTTTACATCACCTCCACAACGCAAGTGTAAATTCTTCGGCACGCATGCTTGTTAAGTAAGGAAAGAAACCACCCTTTGCAAACAGCTCTTGCCATTTTTAGATTGTTATGCAACTCTGTGCATGTGTAACAATGGATCGATATGCGCACAATCCCAAAAGATTTTCCATGTTGATTCTATGTAATCATTCATAATAATTAAAGAATACATACTAGGACTTAAATTCTTAAAGCAACACTAGGCAATCATTTGCAAAGGTTTATGTATGTACAGTAGGTATAACTAATATTCAAATGTATTCTAAAACACATGCACTGCTCCCACTTGCCATCCAAACTATACACCAAAGTGTAAGAAAAGCTTCCACTCGTTTTTTTCCTACAACACATTAGTGCCAAGTTTCCTGAATTTCCCCTTGGGGATCAATAAAGTATCTATCTATCTATCTATCTATCTATCTATCTATTAAGTGATGTTGGTGTTTGCCAGGCTTTTGCATGCATTAGCCAATGGTTAGCCAAACTCCTTAATACTGCCTTAAATAAAGGATAGCTGTACTTACACAGAAGAGAAGAGATATCCTATAACAGAGCATCTCAGGATATCTTTTAAGACGCGCCAGAACCACTATCTTAATTTGGCCATAGTAAATGACATTGCACAAATATGATCTTAATCGGGAAACTGACTCACACATCCTGCGGCATATTTGAACCTGACCTTGACCATTCTGAGCTGAATACATCAGCTGTCATGCTAAACACAGAAAGACACTCTTTAGTTGCACTTAAAAGATCAAAATGCATGCATGAGCAACCTCAGTTAGAGGAGAGTGTCCTTTAATTAATTGGTAATCAGGAATACAAACGGCCACATCACCAATCTAATCAATCCTGTCATTCTTGGGAGCATAGAGAGAATTTTCCAAATTAAAACCTGTCTAGTCTTATTTCTCAGGATTTTGTAGCGTATGATTATACACATTTCTGATAATAATTATTGGAACTGAAACAATAATAAGTAATTAAGAATGCACCACCACTGGTAATGGCATCATTAGCTAATTTTGAGTACAGGTGAAAATCTCAGACTGATTAATTACATTGGTTCCACAGCAGGAGGGAGAGCTGTTGGAATATACTCTAATTTCACTTTCAAGTTTTATATTATTAGGCCTGTGAAGTCTCTTCATCCATTCACACAGTGAGTTAATCCATCTATCAATCAGTCAATGTGTGTGTGTGTGTGTGTCTGTAGTTCTCTCTCTCTCTCTCCCTCACACACACTCACACAAATACACACACACCTTATAAATAAGTTCAGTTGTCTATGTATCATAATAAAGCCCCATTACAGTAAAATAGACATTTAGGTCCACTGCTCCCTGAATAATTAACAATATCCATTATTTTTCATTAATAACAAACCATTACACACATACACATATATCCCTTCTGAATAATCTCACACACCTTCCTCGAACACATATTCACCCCACGGTCCCTGGAGGCATGTCTGTAAGTGTTATAAATACAACAATAAGGCTTAGCTGTTTGTGTAGAATAGAATGCATTCATAATGCTTTGGAGAATCTGTCTAGAACTAGCATCCAAATGACCTTTACTTGGCTTCCTATTTTGCATTGTACTGTGTATACCTGATCTAAATAAACTACCATAGAAATTCACCTGCGTATGTTTCCCTGCAGTCAGTGAAACTGTTATAAGGACATTGCTGTTATCAAAATGATATCCAAAATACAATTCTCATGAACTTGTTGCACGTCAAACGGACTACTTTACAATACAACTAATGAAGCTAATTATGTTCTGACTAAATCCTCTCATTGTTCAGCTCAGAGCCAATGGCATGACAGGTGTTTTAGGGAGGGAGAACTGACTTAACCAGAACAGCAGAGAGAAAGAGAAAAAAACAAAATTACCAGATTTCTGTTTCTTTTCTCTTTTTTGTCTATTTCTCCTCGCGGTAAAACATTAATTAGGAGCGGTTCAGCCGAGGCTGTCACAAACCGTGGCAGATGGCAGGAGTCTGGCTCCGCAAAAGTTTTTTTTTTTTTTTGGGGGGGGGGGGAGAGAGAAAAAGTTTGTCTCTCTTCCGCCCACAGCCGGGCGAGGCAAATGGCCGCCGCAGCATCCAGCACAGTGGCGTCCCAGTGTCCTGCCACGCAGTCTGCTCTCCAGAGGGAACCCTCACACAAGCACGCCTCACGCCCCCACCAAATGCTGCGCTGTTACATGGACACTGATTACATCGAAGAGAGCTCTATTATGGAGACCACGATGATACTCTGGACACAGTCTAAATCGGGGGTCTCAAACTCCCCGCCCGCGGGCCAAATCCGTCCCGCGTACGACCCAGTTCCGGCCCGCGACGTATGTCAAAATAATAATGTAATCCGGCCCTTGAGGGTATTTTTAATTGCGACAAACAACGATACTCATTAAAATAGACGATAGATCCAAGTACAGTGACAAATCTCATCGTACTCTCCTCCACTATTTGCTAGACATCCAGAGCTTGATTCAAACCCAAAATCGCTGCACAAAGTTTTCAGGAAATACTTGTATTACACACGAGACGTGCATTTGTAATGACGAGCGATGCAGGCCAGTTTTGCACAAATTGAAGCAGAAAAGGCCTAGGCCTACACCAAATGTTGAAAAATGTTCACATGTGATGAAGTGTTAGGTAGGCTATGTTATTCATCTATTCTGATTCTGAAGGAGAATATCCAGTTCTATACAGTCTGAGAATATGCTTTTGGAGATTATGATCCAGGGCCGGCCCGACGCATAAGCGAACTAAGCAGCTGCTTGGGGCCCCCAATCGAGTTTCTTTTTTTTTTTTTTACATAATAAATAACGTAAACAAGTGACATCAATGAATGAATAAATGAAACAATTAATAATTCAAAACAAGAAAATTCTGATTTCATGATAAACATGCCTGCCTACCTCTACTGTGTCTGCCAGCCTTTGAGTCACGCGCATAAACTAGACACCTCGGGTGCATAGACAATTCGTGCAGACACTGCATCAAGTTCAAAAATCGGAAGAGACGGCAATGTTAAGACAAGTCACAAAAAAGCACGTATCCCTCTGGTGCCGAAAACAGAAAGAAGAAAATGACAGAGGAGGAGAAAAACGAGCAAGATACAGGTATGTTTGCATGATTATTTACAGTATGTTTTGTGCTTGAGGTAGCTAGCTAGCTGTCATGATCTAATATAAGCCATCACCAGAGCTAAATCCCCGCCATCAACAGAGAAATGTCTCCCATTAATATACATTTATCTAGGTGTATTTTAGATGTCAAGGATATTGGGATTGTTTTGGATGTTCAATCAAGCATGTTCCCTATAGCCAAAGGTGGGCTTATGTTGTAAATTGAAGTTAGCTAGCTGACTGAAGTGGACATTAGCACTACAGTAGCTACATGAAAACGTAGCTGAAGGCAAATTTACCACAGAGGGATTGTTTCTGATTTCAAGACTTGAAAGTGTTGATAGTTTATTACTGTTCTATAATATGTGACATAGTGGTAAGTCTGATAGCAACAGCAGGCTAAGCCCAGGCTACCAGTCCCAACCCCAACCCACTGACTAGCGTGACTCTGGGCATCGGTAACGTTCCAGCTTCATAGGCAAAGATGGAACAGCACGCGCGCTCTGCTCGATCTTTGAGAGAGATTGTAGTGTTTGAGAAAATATACCATGTTGGGTGGGGAGACTTCTGTGATGAAAATAGACTTTTGATTAAGATAGTGGCAAGTGATGTAGCGGTGCTACCCTAATATTTAGGCTGCAGTAGATCACCATGTTAAGCTGTTCACTATCGGCAATTATGCCTCATTTGCCAATAGAATATGAATTGTTAGATGTGGAATTGCTTGTTGATGAGTGTAAGTAATGATAGCAAAATAAACTCATTCTGCTCGATCAAATATGCACTTATGCAATATTTTAATTTTTTTCAGGGACACTGTTAAAATACTTTGGAGCACATCTCTACCTCTACCTAACTCTACCTCATCAAGTGTCTGCCTCCATGGCTGATGACACAGAAGGTGAGATTTTCTTGATGGCAAATGGTTACATAGCCTGTTAATATGACATGACACATTTAACATAGTTTTTTTTATTTATTTATGTATTTATTTAATCATTGCAGATTCGCCCACTGCAGAGTTGCAGATGCCTGAAAGCCAGGAACTAAGTAGGAATAAGTATCTATTTTTTGGGACATTTTATTTTTTATTATTAATGTTTGTCTATTTTGGTTTTATTTTGTAGTTGAAGATTGCTCATTTAATGCACATTTGCGGATTTATTCTGCAAATCTGTTGAAAAACAAGTCAATAAACTGGTGTACTTGTTTACAACAAATACAAATGCTGTTGTATTTTGTTATTTGTCAATTCAACTTCAGTAAACCACCCTTAGTGCTTCACTTTGAATATGAATGTTTCAAATAAATCTGTGATTTTAGTACCCTCTAAGATTAAAAGGTGACAGGGTTGGTGTAAATAACAACTATATTAATACATTGGTTTACCAAGCACATGGGGCCAGAAGTCTAGAGCGGAGCCCCAAAACATTTTTGGCATGTGAGCAAGGATGGATTACTGAATGAGCCTACCGAGTCCTTATGCATCTGTGTCCAGGGGGACAGTAGTTCATAATCAGTCACTGTATTAATACATAACCTAACTGTATTAATTTATAATATGACATTATAGTGTGAAGTTGTCAATTATCGCCAAGCACAGGTGACTCTGCGTTGTGGGAGGGGGCCCCCAAATCAAATTCTGCTTAGGGCCCCCAAAAGGCTCGGGCCGGCACTGTTATGATCGATCGTCTATTGACAGTGATAGGCCTACACGGTGCGTCTCTGTGAATGGAGGTGCGTCTTTGCGTGTATGCGACGGTGTCCACTAAGCATAGGCTACCATGCTTATTTCGACTCTCTGCCCAACATAGCTTGGAGGTTGCAGTGGTAATCGTGATGATAGTGTAAATTTACCCCCTTCATAAACTTTTGTTTATACTCAGATTTTGACATTTACAGTAGGACTTTATCTCTGACCACTTTCAAGCCATGGTCTTTTGAAATTTTGATATAAAAATCCAATGGTGTTACTTTCTTAACCCTGACGCCTAGTTTGCCAGGTTTAAAAAAAGTTTTATTTTAAAAAAAGGAAAATATTTTTATTTGGTGTGAAACACACACATAGGCCTGCCTGTTTTGTATGCTTTTTTGTTTGTTTTTATAATTTGTATTAATATTTATTTTTTTATTTTATTTATAAGCTAAGGTTGCTAGCACAGGTGTCTAAAAATAGATAAAAAAGACTTGCACTTTCTGTTTGTAGTTTTGTGTTTGAAAATACAGTATTTGAAAAAAACATTGCATTTTAGGAAATAGCCGTTCTTTTTTGTATTATTCTTTAACACTGATGTGGCCCTCCAATCAGATGACATTGGCAGAAGTGGCTCCCAGCTCATTTGAGTTTGAGACCCCTGGTCTAAATAGTATCAGATGCACCAAGAGGTCACATATACTTAATGCTTAATGTGTGTGTGTGTGTGTGTGTGTGTGTGTGTGTGTGTGTGAGTTTGTGCTCGTGTGTGAGTTCTCATGCTTGATCCAGGAATTTCAAATGCAGGTGAAGATGGTGCTAGATAGCTTTAATATTAATGCCCAACACTGTGTACCTAGGCTTCGTGTCATGGATTGTTTGCCTCTGGTTAAACCTGTAGTTGTTTATTTACTCTGACGCAATCATGGATGTGAATGGGGAAATCAAAAACAGGCTATCAAAGAGCCACCATGCTTCATACTTCATAGGCAGAGGCTGCAGCCTTCTTGGAATGTGCATTTTAAGATGTGTGACCGTTTGAAATTTGATTCTGAAGGTAAAGCATTGCCCCACATTTGACCTTTAAGGCCAAGTAAACAAATTTGACTAAAAGTTCATATTTCATCAGTTTTGAACTCCCTCTGGTGTGCTAATCATAAATATTTAGTTCATAAAAAAACATGAATACACTGATCATTTTTGGTCAAGATGTAGACATCTAAAGCCAGTTTTGGTTTCTAACTGATTATTCTAACTGACCAGTTGTCATGAGCTCTCTCTCTGCCTGGTAACACACGCTGATTGAAGTCTGACCTCCACCTGTTCCTGCTCTGCTCTGCTCTGCCTCACCCTCGTTACCTACCAGCTGCACTGCATTCACCACTCATCATGCCCTGTATATAAAGCCTTGCTTTTCAGTCCACACTTGTCAGATCGTCTGCAACCAGCACCTGTTACCTGCCTGTTTTGGAAAACGCCGCTGACTCTTTGCCTGTGATCCCAGACCCGCTCGACTACTTCTGTGTTCTCCAGCCCCGGTAATCTTGACCTGCCTTCCGTCCCTCTTCTACGAATGCCGCCTAGTCCTTGACTGTACTGCTGCTTCGTTTCAATTGCTGTTGTGTGTGTATTTCCCCCAGGACTTCCCGGATCATCCAGCTCCTGCCATCGCTGTTCGGCTACTGGGGGAACACACACACGCAGACTCTTGGAACTCCTGTACCCCCCCCGGAACCCCTGAAACCCCCTTAACCCCCAACCCTTAAATAAACTTTTGAACATGACGCTTTTGTGGTCCTCGTCCTGTTTGGTGTCTGACACCAGTATTTAATGGGCAGTGGGGCCTAGCTAGAATGTATTGTTTAAGAGAGTCATACAAAATGCTATCCATCTAGCATGCAAACTAGCAGGCATAGACCACTTTTAAGGCATTATCCAAATTTCTTTTTCCATTTGGCTATACATACCCAAGGGTAAAAATAAAATATAAAATATAATAATAAATAACTAAGCTGCTCTTCACAAACTTTACAAGCACCAGTTGTCAACGTGCAAAAATATCATCTTGTGCCCAAGAAGTTCAAGGAATTATCGTTTTTTTTTCTGCTTGATTGTTTCTTTTTGCAAACAAATCAAAACACCAAGGAATGTTTAGTTTCTGTGGCTATAGTGGAGAGCGTGTCGGTTCTGCAATGGGCTGGATACAATATGTCAACGGGGTAATCTGAGGAGAGTGACCCACACTAAAACACAAAGTTTATAATGTTTCGCCACACTATTTGAGTTAAACTAGCACGGTGGTGTCTCGTAAGGAACCAACTCGTGTTCCATACAGTATGTCTTGGAAAGATTTTCTGAGTGTGTTTAGAGGCCCCAAACGTGGTTAAATAGCATGCCCCCAAGGTTAGCATTATAGCTAATTTCAAAGTGCTGCCAGCCAGGGCAGATCTCTGGTTTGGTCGAATCGATTTTTGTCATTTTTTTTGCTTCCCCCAACACAGGGTGACCCTAAGGAGAATGATTTTGAGGTTAAAAATGGCCGGATTCACAAAGCTGCTCACCTACTCTTAGTAAGGAAAAATGACAACTCCTAAGATAAGAGAATGGCTATTGTTGACGTCATTGTTCATGCACAAGCTTGACAAAAGTAACCACCTTGATTGGCTGATGATTTTAACGCAGGAATAATTAAAAAAACCTCTCCTATAAATGAGTGACAAGTGACAAGTACTGCGAAGGACAGAAGATGATGAATAAATAGCCTAAATGAATAAAGAGTAAGACAAAGCAAATAGTCTATAGCCTTATGAAATAGCATCTTTGCAACATTTTTAAAATTAATCTGACAAATTTGCAAAGAGAAACAATATCATTTGATTTACAATGAAACGTTACATTTTTGTTTACATGTTGACAATGAATGGTTTTGGTTGTTGTTTGTTGGCGTTATTGCATCCCTTAGTTAAAATGCACAATTATTCCCTCACGATCGAGAGCTCCTGTAGCCGCATGTGCATTTCAAAACATTGCAACGTGAAATGCTACAAACAGCTGCTTAGGACTGTTTGTGAATAGGCCTAGGTCTTAGTGAGTTAGGAGTCCTCTCGACTTCTTCTAAGCTGTCCCAGACTTACTACTAGGGCTACTTTTAGGGCTAAAATGCTTCGTAAATCAGCCTGATCTTAGTCAAAAACCTTAGGAGTCCTAAAGTTACGAGTGACACGGCCATTATATAAGGAGTTTCTCCTAAATTCAGGCATTTTTTCTTCTACTTCTCCATAACCACCTTTGCCATTATAATTATGTTTGTTGCACCTTTAAGGACAGTCTTTTGCATGCAATTGCAAAAGTACACAAGAAAAAGGTGATCCTATAATTCACTGCCATTACAACGGATGAAGTAATAGAATCATCTGCTGTTGCTCATATACGTTCAAAAGGACTCACTTGGGCTACTTTAAAGTGGAGCTCTGATGTTTGACTTTGATTGATTGCCCTTTGAAACTCCTTTCCTCATTCTCAAACCCTCTGAATATTCCTGTCTATTTTTTTTAAGTGGAATTAACAATGATCCAATGTGTGCATTATGAATATAACAATATGAACAGATCTAACAGTTTCAATAAATTATACACAACAGTGGTCTTTACAGGCTGTGTTTAGACCAGTGCCCTAACTTATTCCTTTTTATTCAGGACAAGCAGAGAAACTTTAACATTCAACTCAAGTGTTTCTTTTTTATTTTTTTCGTCCTTTCCCATCTTGCACATCACTCTTTAATCTCCTCTCTCTCTCTCTCTCCCTCTATGTCTTTCCTTCTCTCTCTCTCTCTCTCTCCCTCTATGTCTTTCCTTCTCTCTTTCTCTCTCTGTCGTCCAGCAGGAAGGACTGCTCAACTCTTGGCAGGGGGGTGTGGACACATGGAGAGGATTTGACCACCACGCCTGCAGCTTAGAGAGTTCAGAACAGACCAGACGAGTCAGTGCAAACCTCAAACCCACCCTCCTACTGTGTGACTCTCTCTCTCTCACACACACATACACACACTTGTTTATCTCACATACTTCGTTCACTCATTCACGTTTTTTCCTTCTCTCGATCTCTCTCGCTGTATGCGTATGTGTGTGAATACTCCTTGTTGATATTATCCAAGAAATCTAATAATATTTTTGTTTGTCTTTTTCGCTCCATGAATCAAGACAGAGATCTATTGCTTCACATTTTAGCTGTCACATGGCTCTGTAAAATAATTTGGAATAGTTAAAATGCAATTGCTTAGAAACTGAAGCAATTTAAAACAGCAGTGTTTTGTTTATGAAGAGTGACAACTACAACATCCTTGTTTCAGAAATGTTTTTGTTTAATTTATGGGTGGAAATATTACTTGTGTGATGTGTTCAGATTGTGTATCTGTCTACCTCCTCACATGTTTACATTGACATTTTCTCAAATGTAAGACAACACAGAGTTTTCTTCTTTAAAATAATATAATAATAATAATAATTTCAAGAGAGAAGACATATCTGCTTGCTGCACTCTCCTTTCCTGTCTCGTGGCAAACATAAGCTGACAGATGCTGACAACAAATTGACGGAGGTCACTAAAACTTGACAGCTCGAGGCAACATGTTCATTGAACGGACACGAAATGAGCCGCTAATACCGTTTGGCAGAGAACTTCACAGGCAGCTGTGAGTTCAGCCGCCTCCTCCACAATCACCTTCTCTGCAACCGCCGCCTCTTCACCTCCTCAACTTCTGCTCCATCACACATCCTTAAACCAGGAGGGAGACTGAGGGTCAGGCATGAAGAGGACAAATGAGGCCAAGAACAGCAAGGAGGCCCATTCACAAGACTCTCTCACAGCAGCACTTCACCAAGATGGGGGGGCGTGATGCTCAACGAGTCGCATTTAAATTAGTTCGTCTGGAAATTCATATAATTTGCAGGACGCTGGGACTGGGATGACTGGCCAGTAAAATGTGCCTGGCAGCACGCAAGACCAAATTCTCCATCAAGGAAAACGTGATCAGTTTATGTCACCAGCACACCACGCAACAGACCAAAATGTCGTAATCGGTGAAACATTTTCAAAAATGAGGGACATAATTATTATTCACTAATTCCCAGCAGTGAAGGTGGCAGGAGCCTTCAGCCTCAGTTGCGGATCCGTGCCATGTTATTTTCACCTCAGCTTGCTAGTTTGGATCTTTCTTCCTCCGCTGAGGATGGCCATCTGGCTGGACTAAAACTCTTGGAGAGTGGGTGGCCACCAGATGATGGGAAGATGAGCACGTCACTGGCATCACCAGCAGTCCCACTTCAGAGAAATGGTCTTTCTCTCACATTTATGCTGTACCAAAAATATTATTTAAGTGGCCTATTGCTACATTAATAATAGTAATAATAATAACAATAACAACAATAACATTACTACTAGTATTGTTGTTGTTGCTGCTGCTGCTGCAGTTACTATTTTCAAAAAGTAGGCCTACCATCATTTGCCGTCTATCAACCAAGGTTTATACATTGATTTTGCTTTTTTTTCAGCTATGATGTTACACAGGGGCAGGATATGGGAATGCATTTCTTTTCATCATTCTTTATGATTAGCAGGATATCATTCTGATTCATTGGGTTATTGGGCACTGCAGTTTATACATGGGTGTGGTTAATACATGTTTTTTTTTATTATTTAAATTAATCGCATAAAACACTGTACTGCGGTTTATAAACAATGAGGCTAAAACACAGGAAATTACTTTAGTAAATTAAATGAAAAGATCATCAACAAATCCATATGATATGAGATGTATAATCTGTATAGTGTGTATTTGTGTGATGTCTAGCTTATAGCGTGTATTTGTGTGATGTATAGTGTATATAGTGTATATTGTGTGATGTGTATATAGTGTGTATTTGAGTGATGTATAGTCTGTATAGTGTGTATTTGTGTGATGTCAAGCGTATTGCATGTAGTTATGTGATGTATAATCTGTATAGTGTGTATTTGATTTTGATGTCTAGTGTATACCATGTATTTGTGTGATGTATAGTCTATATGGTGTGTGGGTGGAAGTACGTTTGTGTCTCTCAATCCAGTCTAATTACCCCTGTCCGTTGGGGGTGAGGGGGAGGTGGGGGGGAGTAGCCGCCTCCTGTCAGTCAGTGTCTTTATCTGTGGACTCAATTAAAGTTCCAAACACTAGTTTATTTGCCTCGTTCATCACTTCAAAGGCTTCATTTATCCGCGGAAACAATTATCGGAGGCAGACCTGGACTCCTGCTGCAGTCATTAAGCATTGTGCTCGGAGCGCAGGGTGTTAAACGAGCAGAATTAAGGGGCCTGGAGGAGATATGAAAGCCAGAGAGAAGCGTTATCTCCAACGGCCGAGCGAGAGCCATCTTCAACCCGGCTGGCTTGGCTTGCTCCTCCTCTCAGTGTTTTTTTTTATGACCACTTATTTCTGAAAATTGGAGGTGCAAAATATCAGAAAGAGCAGCGAGCAAATGTATTTGTATGTACATGTAACCGTTTTGTCGGTGAAGCCTCTTTTTGGCGGTAAAAAACAAGGAGTGCAAGTGCTGCTTGCTGCATAGCCAGTAGTCTTACAGGTGGCACCTCTAATGCCTCAACATATTAAGCAATTTCACAGTGAATTACTGTTTTTAGGAATAAATGGATCCTTAGTAGAGGTGGATTTTATCGTTCATTCTCATGACACAGTTTGCGTCGTTCAGTTCGCCAAGATGATTCATTCTGAATCGTTCGTTCATTCGGTCGCATTTCCGGTACAACGTAGTTCAGCGGTGAATCATGGAATGCAGGTTCTCAGCTCCTCGTTTGTACAAACGGTCAACACTGCAATTGTAGCGGCAAAATAGGCTATAGCTGCAACTTCATGATTATGTGTACTTTTAGACAAAACAGCAGTAACTAATGTGTTCATTCACCATAACATTAAATTGACATATTGAAGATAAATAGAGTAGACTACGGCTAGATCAGCTAATTTCTTTTTTAAAAATGTGTTCATTCATAAAGGAACAAAGACCCAGTAGGCTATGCCGACAAACATGTTTAAAGGCTTGGCAGAAAGATTATATTGATGAAAAAGTTTCAAGTCCCCATTTTGCCTATAGGCTACAGAGCCATAATCACTCTGCTTCTAGCCAAGAACGAGTGACTGACTTAACGAGAACGACAGACCGAAGTGAAACAGGTGGGGGGTCTTGGCGTGAGAACGAAGGAACGAATGAGACAGATTGAAAAGACATTTATTAACCTGGCATGACACAGAAAATACAAAGACAGCATGCATTTACCATTAGACAGATATTTAAATGCAAATGCCAATATGGAAATGCAAAATGGAATTGTTAGTGTAAACCATTATCGTTATTTTTTATCAAATGCTCTCCCACTAGTCTCACTAGCCCATTTGTTTTTTTTTCATGGAAACGGTTGCTATGCTTTTAGGCCCCTCATTGGCTAATTCAATGAGAACGTTTTAGAAACAATACAGACAACAGCATACGATTGGTTTGGCTCTCGCCTTAGGAAGCTGGGCCATAGGCATTCACAGCAGCACTAGGTCAGTGTGATTCAGCGATGAACGAAAGAACGAACAAGAACTGGAAAGGCGAACCAGTTCAGGTTGTTCATTTTAAAGACCCGTTCGAACGAACTGATTCGTTCGCGACCGACCCACCTCTAATCCTTAGTCAGGGGAGACAAGGAGACACCCCGCTGGAGAAGGCCATTAAGCGCCCACACCCACCGATCGGGTTATGCGGCGTAACCAAATTACACATCAACAGGGGCTGCCGGGGCGGGTGGAAGCAATGAAATCCCACAGGGGAGGTCCTACGGAGCGAGGCAAAGGCACGGCAACTTCCACGGGAGAAAGAAACGGGTGCTTTTATTAGCCGAGGTCGCTGTGAGGAAACCGCATGGCTAATTTAACATGGTACCGGCGCTGACACCATGATGAATGGAATGACCTATACCTGTGTGCACTCAGAGAGGCAGGATGGGTGGTGAGGGGGATGGAGTGTGTGAGGTAACCAGGGAGAAGGGGGGAAAAGTGAGGGTTAAGAAGCATCAAGGGAAAGGGGGAAAGAGCAGTGGAAGTATCCAAAAAGGGGGTTGCTCGTGTGTGGGTTGGGCTCTTAGGAAAGGCCTAATGAGGTGTAAACAGGGAAATGTATTCAGTTCGTGGGGAGGGGACATGCCCAGTCAGAGGCGAGAGCCACTGCAGTGCACACAAACTAGCCTCACACGCTAGTGCAAGTGGCGCACACAAACTAGCTGCTAATGGAAGTTGGATATGAGGAGAAGAACAAACATTTACATTTCCTGGAATAAACACATTTATCCAGTGCAAAGGGCAAGTCTTCAACACCAACAAACAATAGTCCTAACAAAAAAAAACAGGCTACAGTACAGTGGCCTTACACTGCCAGCGCTTATATAAAAAGAAAATGCCCAGCAACACATGAGGCATGCCCGGGGGGGAGGGTGGCTTCTGTGCCAACCTGCTGCCTTGCCACTGCTCGGCAGTTGGCATATTACCATGACAACCTGCCAAAGAAATCACAAGACAAATTCTGACGGGATCTGCGGCGAAGTCAAAAAAGAATAAAAAAGGAAACCAGGTCACAGGAACAAATAACGCACGCAGCTGCACACAATGTGCTTACAGTCCGTCCTCGGCACCGCCGATTGCTGGAGGATAACCTGTTTTATACATGACCAGGCTGGAGCAGGATTGGGGGAGACAGTGGGAGCAGAGGGGTGAGGGTGGGGTGGAGGTGTGCGGGTCTGTGGTTGTCCCCAGCTCAGCTCTCCTCTCCTCCATCCTCCAGTCACCCTGCAGTCTTTCCTCCACATGGAAAACTGTAAATATTTATTCGTGATGGAACCGTTAGAAGCACAAGCCAACATCTGTTTGCCCAGATTGGAGAGTGACATGAGAAATCAAGCACAACTGTTTAATTGCCTTCAAGGGAAATGCAGTGCTTGCTTTGCAGATGCCCCCTCGTCTCCAGGGAAACCGTTGTCGAGAAATACTTCAGGAGGCTCGTCATGATCGGAGATGATGGAAACGGACAGATGCCAATCATCTGACATGCCTGGATAAGCAGCAGATCTGCAGGCGGTGCGTGTCTTTCCTGTGTACCCGCTTTGCCGGGGCAAAAACATTCGACGGAAAGAGACGACAAAGTAACTTCTTTTCCATGTTCAGATGAAAAAAAGAGACAGGAACAGAGAACGTGTGAGCGTACAAGAACAGACTGTTTCTGCAATTTAATGATCACGATTACTGTGGAAAAGTACCAACGTATCAGAATATCTATCTTTTTTTATTTCCCCAAAGGCTTGTTCTGTTTCAGTTTTCTCTCATTTCTACGGTATACATAGTAGTATTTGTTTATGTTGTTGCTGTTTAGTTTTCCTTTTAAACTAGAAAAAAAAACTTTACCTGCAAACTGCATACAAACTGAACCTGTCGTAGGTGTGTTGTTTTTTCATGGAGGAAATAGATTATGCTCTGCTGTGCCTGTGCCCCATTGCAAGTTGTAATTAATAAACTGTCTCTCTAAAACAGCTCAGGATATTCACATACGTTTTCCTTCTGTTTTACCCTCCAAGAAATGGGCATGTGGAAGATGAGATTTTTCAAAGCAGTGTGGCAGCATGGTGAAAAGGACAACAATACGTTCATATATCTTCAATGTCATTTCCATGCCATGGCACACTGATGAGACTATTCCTGTGGGAGTGAGAATGTATAGATTCCCCCACACACAGTAGAGGCGGAAGAGTTGGAACACAGCATACATATGCGTGACATTATGTGAAAGACTTCTGTGTATGTGTGTGTGTGCGTGTCCGTGTGTTTATTTGCAGGCAAGTGTGTATTTGTATATGTTAGAACCATCTCTTACCTGTCAAAAGCTCATAGCCTTTGTGAGGAGGCAAAGGGTCTTCAGAGGCGCTATGGTGATTCAGTCTGTCATGATTGTGACATTAGCTCAATTTAACACTGTTCATTTGCATTAGACAACCATGGCATCACCGAAGCATTAGCCTGGCCAAAGGTCCCCAAAGCACAGTTATGACATGCTTCCTCACACCGCAAGCCCTCAGGAGAAGAGAGGAGAGAGAAAAGGAGAGGAAGAGAGGAGAGGAGAAGAGAGGAAAGGAGAGAGGAGGAGAATAAAGGAGAATAGAGGAGAGGAAGAAAAGAGAGGAGTAAGGCAGCTGGCTACAGGATGTGACTATTTTGTTTCATCTAATTAATGACCTATCCAAGGTCACATTCTCTCTCTTTCTCTCTCTTCTCTGATATGAACCACACCAACTGTGTGTCCATGAAAAGTGTGTATGTGTGTAAGTGTGTGGGTGGGGTCATCAGATGATGAGTTGAGAGGAGGGCTGATGAATGCGTGACCAATGGCATTTATCTAAGCTTATTATCACCATTCTGTCCATAAAACTCTACAGCTATGTGATAGTAAACCTACCCCCACCCCACCCCAAACACACACACACAACGAGGAGCCATCTCACACTCCTCCAGATGTCAAAAGAGTTATCTTTGTGCAGTATGTAACAAGTCCATCAGCAGGCCCTTTACAAACACATATAGGACTCCTATAGGCAACAATCCATAGAGTTGTCATTCCGCTTCTAATTACTGGCACCATATCCCTATGTTTACTTTGGTATTTGTTAAAGATTTTCGAAGTGAAAATCAAATCAGGTCGTCAGGTTTGTCAGTTTGCACACAAACTGGGAAACACAATCAGTAATTTGAGTCTTCAAGTATGTAGCAAGTTAATTATAGGGTGTCTAGGGGAGCTGGGGTAATCACAGGGGCGAGCCCGGGAGCAAGGGTAATACCACATCCTTAACCAGAACAAATGCTAATTGTGAGGCTCACAGACAACAAATACTTTATAATCTCATAAAGGCACAATGAGAAACAAAAGGTACTATGCATTGTGAGGTGGTGGAATACACAAATCTGTGAAATCTGTTTTGGGGGGTCAGTGGAAAATAATAATAATAATAATAATAATAATAATAATAATAATACGTTTTATTTATATAGTGCCTTTCTTAAACTCAAGGTCGCTTTACAGAGTCAATAGTTTAATAGAATAGTTTGGGAGAGCGTGGCTGTGATATTTACTAGGACAAGGCGGGCAGTTTAAGGTGTTTTACTGAGGCCGAGTGGTTCACTCTACCTCTTTCACTGTTGCCCGACACGTCTGACAAGTCTGGACCAACAGTCCATGTCACAATAAAGCCACACATCAATCAAGCGGCAGTCTTAGCTGGCGGTCTGGCGCCGACCCTCATGTGACTGCCAGAGAAGTCCCAACTGGCACTGAAACCTAAAGGCTGGTTCTACACTGGGCAACCTCTCTGACAGTACTGAAGGGGCCAGTGTTCTGTGCAAAACTGGCTGGACACATCCAACACAATTACAACTTGTTTGTCCTTATCCAAAAACCCATAATAAGAACAAGCAGTTTGATGGCAGTGTCACTAAGCACTGTTGCGCCCAAAAAACTCCTGTAGTGCATCTTAAGACTAATAGAAAGGGTCTGAGTTCCTTATGCTGGCAACTATTAGCATCAGATAAGGGAGGGATAGAAAAGGAAGAAGTAAACAATGTTCTAGAACTCCTGCTCTGTGCTGCTAGGCTACGTCATCCATGGACCTGACTTGTTTGTTGTCTTTGTCCACATCTTGGTGTAAATGTAGTTGTATGGCCTCTTGTGCTAGAATTGTATATTTGTTTGTTTATGTTTATGCGTTCAAGTTTCTGTGCTACATCTCCTGTGTGAGATAGCGTTAGGCTATGTCGTGTGTTTTATGTGCCGTAATTTTTCCAACTATTAGCCATGGTTTATCTATTGATTTGGCAATATTTCTTCAGCTATGAGGTTACGTAATACACGGGGGCAGTTAATATATCAATATGGTTTTGTTTTTTTAACTTCCATAAAATACTGTCCTGCGGCTTATACACAATGCGGCTAATACACAGGAAATAACTGTTCAATGATTGCCCAGTAACAGGGAAGCTGGTGTCTTTTCCGCCGCTCCGTCTGGCATGCTGTTTGTCTGTGTAATGCTTTGGGATGCACTATACAAAAAACTTGACTTCACTTGACTTAGAGACAGAACCTTTGTATTCTACCGGAGAAAGAACAGTATGATTAGTGAGCCTAGGGATAATGGCTTGGGGTCAGGCTGAAATCTAGCCATGCTGCTACCTTCTTTATCAAAGACTTTACATGGCAACTGAAATGGAAAACATAGCCCACAGCAAAAGCCCAAAGACAACAGAGTTTCAATGTCGAAATGCCATCACAACATGCTCATGATTGAAAACATAGGAAACACAGGACTGTATACTTTCATCCTCTACTTGGGTTCTTTTTTAATTGGCTTTCTTACAAACACACACACACACACATACATAGTGAGAGAGAGAGAGAGAGGCAAGTTTGCTAAACCTTTCCAGAACAGAAGGGAGATGACAGAAGGAAAAAAAAGAGTGAGAAAATGCCGTGAAGCAGGTCGAGTCAGAGTCACATGCTAGCAGGCTGCCTCTCGGAGTTCCAGCAACCTCCGTGCTCCGTGCCGCTCTGCTCGGCCCCGCACCGCTCGGCTCCGACGCCAATTAGCTCCCCGCTTCCCGCTCCACTCAAATCCCTCGCCTGCCACAGCGCCTCGCCGGTGATTTCGGCGTAATCTCTCCGCCTGGGCCGCTCCTGACATGATCAAAGCCCGCGCGTCAGCAGCGGCACTAATCAAAGGGGCGCGCAATCACATTAGCACCTCACGACACCCCCCCCTCCACACACACACACACACACACACACACCCCGACGCACCGTCACCGGACGGCCCCGCTGCCGGCGGCGGCTGCCAAAAGCTGCTCTGAGCTCTGAGCCTTGGCAGGTACTGTGTGGCTCATTGCTCAGGCAGCTTTTGTCACCTCATTTTCGAAGTCAAAAAGCCGAGAGTACGGCCGCTTTTACATAGAGCGCTGTGATTTCTCTTTAAAATAATTATTTAAAAAAAAAACAATCAAATGTTCATTTGCAGGAGGGTTTCAATTGTGAGGCAGATGTCGCAGCTCATGTGACAGTGTAGGCAGTGTTGCACAGCTGAACCAAAAGATGTTTTTAGTGTGCACTGACTGACTGTGTTATAACAGAATGCCAGCAATATTTGAGGTATAAATTGCTTTGGAGAAAGTGCTCTAATAATGCGTTATTGTTTATAGCTTATGGTGTTATCTAGGTGGTTGTGCTGGCTTGCCTCATCCAACTTCTCTCTCACTGTCACTTCGATGCACTGACACACGGCCAAACCCCAGTTGTCTCGGCATAAACGCGTTATGTGTGCATCCTCATCTGCCGGTGCTGTTCCTCTAACAGCGGGAAGGTCAGGCAGAGGTGAGCGAGGTGTGATGTTGTTCGGGTTCCAGATGAGCACACAAGCCTCCTGTAGGATGCTTCCTGTAGGAATATTAGCGCTCGGAACACTACACGGATGACTGACAGCACAGATGAGGAGACACATGGGCGTTTTTTCTCTCTCTCTCTTTCTTTTTACAAAACCAAAACTATGTGCAATGAGATTGGGATGGTAATTCTCATAGCTCATATTTCCAGAATAGCAGGCCACAGCAGCAGCAGTGTATATAGAACCACTAAAGACATTTCCTGCACTGTGACTTACCAATCTGATTTAACACATACTGTATTGTATTCATGATACACGAGTCTGTGTCAGACTCGCTCAAATACAGTTTTTATAATGCAATTTAACACTATAATGTAATCTTTCCAGGAAAAAAAACGTATGCTGATGTCGAATCTAATGATGTAGAATTCACTTGCTCTGGTATTGTGTCGCAGCTGAAACCAAAAACCTGAACCTAAGAAAGCACTTAAGGCGATCAGAACAGAAATGGCCCATGATGCACTATGTAGCCTATACCCAGCATGCGGTACACATGCAGGATGTTTTCATCCCTGGACTCGCCTTCGGTTCCATGTGCTACTCCATCCACCGTGAACTGCCCTAGCAAAAAGCCATCCATCTGTGATTATGCTGTACAGTCCTCCGATGCTGAAAGTCACTCACTGATCAATGGAGCTGAATCATGATATGATCTACACTGTACGGATAAGTGCAGGATCGATGCTGGACATAGACTCCTTGTGTCCATAAAGACTTCAGATATGGCTGTGTGGATGTGAAAGGCAATGATAAGTTGTCGTCGCTGGAACATGGAAAGTAATATCACCTACTTGTCGTGACTGATGTTTTCAGGAATGACACCAGACTGGTTCTCTTTTCCCCCATTTAGTTTGGACTGCATTCTCTTCACTGCTACCAGCACCATGGTCACTGAGTCCCTTTGGTGCCTTCCACGTTAGTCACACTCCGCAGCATCAGTTAAATGGACTTATTCAGCAGTCTTTAAAAAATCAATGTTACAATGGCAATGATTGAATTTTTGTCAAATCTGTTCAACATCCTGATCATGTCAAATATCAGCTTTTTACCACCTTAAAAATATTGCCAAACTTAGAGGGCTGATGTTAAAACATAATTTAGAAAAACTCATTCATGCATTTATCTCCAGCAGGGTTGATTACTGCAATGGACTTTTCACAGGTTCAGGTGAAACAGCTTCAGGTGATACAAAATGCAGCAGCTAGGGTTCTCACTAAAACTAAAAGAACTGACCACATTACTCCAGGGCTGCCAACATTTCAAAAACCTTGGAGTGAGATTTGTTGGGGCCAACCAAAATTTTGCTGCGGAAATTTTTGTTTGGATCATTCAGTATTATTACCGTACAGTAAAAAAAACGTACATCAATGGTTCTCAGGTGTAGGGACCAGGCATGGATGGATTATGAACTTTCGGGCCCCTGGGCCCAGATGTATTAAGGGCTCCCCACTAATTGTCGCATATGTGGAAGGGGGGTTTGGGGGTCCTCCCCCAGATTTTTTTTTTTGGACTAGATGCAATTTCCTGAATTCTGGTACATTTTAACAGGTTATTTAGATACTTCTATATAACAAAATAAAGCCAGCCTACGAAATTAATAAAAAGTAAATCATGCATAATTTAAAAATAACTCAATATATAGGCTACTTGGCTATGCAATAAGGTTTCCATTACAGCACCGCGGACGTTCAATGAACGCATGAAAGTGGATGGTTTGTTTGAAATCCCGACACTCTTTCAACATGGAACATAATAGTGATCATCAAATACCTCCCCAGATTTCAGTGCCCATCAGTCCCAACATTTAACAATACAATCAAACAGTCCAAAAGTAAATTAAATATTGAAAGTAATTGTGGTGAATAATTACTTAATATTAATCTTAGACTGGCAAGCTTCAGGAAAAACTCAGGAATCACACTTTATTCTGTTACAAGCAGAGAGGGTACAAAAAATGGTCTGTGTAGCCTAGGCCTCTGTTGGATCACCCTCTCTCTCTTTTCCTCAGTTCTCCATCCTTCTAATCTTAGTCTGACAAACATTGCAGTTTAGTTACTTTTGTACGGGTTAAACAAAGGAAGAATTTGGCGCCAAAACAAGCCAACATGGTTGGTTCTCCACTTGGCATCAGACACACCTACTCACACCTACTTCACACCTATCTGAAGAACATGGGGAGAGATATCTTATATATCAGAAATATCACTTATAGAATGTTCCAAACATTCTCACAATCAAATCATTACAATCCTTGTACTGAGACTATTACAATGATACCAAACATGAATATATTTACATTTCATGACACATGGATACATTATATCAAGGTAACATATTTTGTCTTGTGGATCTGATAGCCCTTAGAACCAGTACATAGATAGATAGATAGATAGATAGATAGATAGATAGATACTTTATTGATCCCCAGGGGAAATTCAAGGAACATTAACATTTCATTGGGGGAGGGGAGGGTGTCTTTGTTTTAAAGCCAAAAGGGGCCACATGGCTAAAACTAGTCTTGAAACACAACTAAAATAATTGCTATCAATATCAAACTAAATCGAAAATGTCATGCTTTTGAAGGCCTACCAGTATGCCGCTCCAAGAAACGCATGTCTCAAAATAAAACTTGCATAAGAAATAAAGGGCTGTCTCGAATACAATCGTGCCCCTAAAGGCCTGTACTTTGTCTTAAGACCCCGGCCATAATTTGAGGATTTACAGTATATAAGTAGACAAACTAGCTTCAGATATCCAACAGAGTGAATACGAGATTGTGCAGTCTTAGCTGTGGTTAGTGACGTGATGCTGTTAATGGGGAGTTTTACATAGCCTAGCGTAAACCTATAGGTTATTATTTATTTGGCGTACCTATAAGGCTTTTTTCCTTATCAAAAGTAAGGGGGACGACTGATCTCTTCAACACTGCGGGGGATTTGCCGCTTGTCACTGTGTGTGTGGCAGAAGCGGAATGGGAGAATACGTGTAACAAAAAAAAAGCTTATGAGCGATTTACGTGCAAATGGGAGAATCCAATGAAAATGACAATGAAGCACTAAACAGATGCTGAAAACAGCACTGGCAAAAGTGGGGGGGTCCAAACTTACAATTTTAAAAAGTGTCTTGTAAGAATTTAAGAAATGTTTGTATATTTTAACTTTTAAATGCATCAATCAGGTGCACTTTCAAAATAGTGAATAGCGTATTCGGTATGGTTTGCTGTTTATTGTGATATTGGGTTTGCCACGTGTTGTGTGAAGGGTTAGTGAGATATTTAACTGAGAGTAATGGGTGTGCACTGTGTGCAAACTGCAAATATGATTAGCCTAAATTGCACGTCAATTCAATGTTAATTTTCTCGCGAACCATTTATCACAGCAACTTGGCGCTAATATCATTGGAAAGCTTAGATTCCGCTCGTTCACATGATGTGTGATATCTCATCTGCCAGGTATTTGACCTACCAGGTTGACACTTCAGCGTGAAAAATACTCAATAATACTAAAGCATACCTGAAGCCGGGGAAATGCGCCTGGGATGGCTTCTGAAGTAGCATCGCAAATGAGAGAAAATTTAGAAAATTCCACAGACAGGGGGTGCTCTTGAACCCTCTCACCGTCTCTGAAAGCATAACTAGTCGATCAGTAGCTCAACAGGTAGATCTATAGATAGGCTAAACTCATTTTTCAGGCATCTGACCGACCGGGTTGACACTTCAGCGTGAGAAATCGGGGGTGTGGCGCGTGAGCGTGTGAAACTAATCAAATGCGTGTGTCTCACGGCCAATGCGTGAGAGTTGGCAGCTCTGTTACTCCAATTACTCCAAAAGCATCTTTTGCAGCGGTGAGTTTCACGTCTTTTTAAACGAAAGTTTAATGCGTTTTAGGAAGGATTGTTCCAGTGCACCTATGCAGCCATTGTGGATGTGGGGTGGCGCTACCACAGAAACCGAAAATTCTCAGACCAGCAGCATATGTCCAAATTTCAATCTTAACCATTCTATTTCATCAGAAACAATTTGAAAACAGGGCTTTAAGTGTAAAATACCGAACTTGTCCTTTAAGTCCCTGCACTGGCTTCCAGTAAGTCACAGAATTGACTTTAAAGCACAACTGTTTGTTTTTAAATCAGTAAATAGAGCAGGACCTAAATACCTACAGTATCAGACATGCTTCAGCAGTACACACCTTCTCGTCCTCTCAGGTCTTAGGAGAAAAACCTGTTAGTAAAACCAGCTGTTAGAACTAAACATGGTGAAGCAGCTTTTAGCTGCTATGCGGCTCAGCTCTGGAACGAACTTTCGGATGACGTTAAAAAGGCCCCAACTGTAGCCAGTTTATGTTTTTTTATTATGATATTTTCCTTTTAAACTATTCTTTGGCTATTGCCCTTGCTTTTATTTGTTATTACTGTCTGCTTTTGTTAATGTAAAGCACATTAAATGACCTCTGTGTATAAAATGTACTATATAAATAAATTTGACTTGACTTGATTACATTCATGCAAGTGCCTTGTGAGTCTTACCAATCCAAAATGTAACAGGTACTTCCTTGGCCCCAGTTCGCCCCTTTCCACTAAGTTTAATGAAAACAGGACCAGTAGTTTCTGCATAATCCATTTAACATACAAACAAACAAACCCAACAAACAGTGTAAAACACAACCTCCTTGGCAGAGGAAAACATTCCCAACTACATTGATTTTGTTGCAGAGACTGTGTCAAGCAACAGAACGAAATGAAAGAAGACAACTCCAAACTAAATCCGGCTGCATAGATTTGGTTGTGAGGGACTGTGACAGTGCCAGGCGGCAGAAGAGGCGCTCTGTGGACTTGCTGCTGCTGCTTTGACAGTCTGCAGAGGAACGGGCCCACTGGGAAGGGACCCAGGAGCGGAGCGGAGCTCTGAGGGGAGAGAGGATGAGCAGCAGAGCCGGGCTTACAGCGGCTACAGGGGGAGGGGGCTCCACTGATCCCATGGAGGGACAGAGACCGCCACACTCTCTCTCTCTCTTTTACTTTCTTTCTTTCTCTCTCACCCTCTCTCTCTCTCTCTCTTGATCTCTCTCTTTTCTTCTTTCTCTCTCTCTTGGTCCCTCTCTTTCTGTTTTTCTCTCTTTCCTTCTTTCTCTCTCTCTCTCTCCCCGTCTCTCTTGCTCTCTCTCTCTCTCAGTCTTTCTTTCTTTCTCTCTCTCTCTCTCTCTCCTGGTGGAGAGGAGAGCTGGATGGCAGAGGAGGATGGAGAGGAGAGGCAGTAGGGGCTTGGGGGGGGGTTGTCCAGAGGGATGAGGAGCGGAGAGGTTAGAGGACTGATTCCTCTGCTTTATTGGATTTGGGGGGCGAGGCGGAGAGGGCTCTTACGGGAGGACTACTGACCGCTCGAGAGGGAATCAGAAAAAGTGGCGAGTATGAATGATAGAAGTTCTGCTCTCATTACATCCAGCCTGGCGCTGATACTCTCTTTTCACACACACACACACACACACACACACACACACACACACACACACACACACACACACACACACACACACACACACTCACGTTCCTCCTTGTGCTCTCTCTTGCTCTCCCTCTGTGTGTCTCAATATCACATAAACAGACATGCTCTAAATCCATGCATGCACACACACACACACAGACACACACACACACACACACACACACACACACACACACACACACACACACACACACACACACACACACACACACACACCCACTCCCTCATATGTCCGTGCAACCATGCAGATATGGATATTCACTTTATAGTCAAGACGAGTGCCTCAGAGCAGAATTTCTCACTCTTTACTGTGAAAAGCATCAAAACTACACCCTCGTTTCACACATGCAGAATGAAGTGTGTGAAATTTCCATCAATGCTGAATGATGTACGAGTGAACAGAGGAGGCTGCACCTTCCGGCTAACTACATAAAATGTGTTTCATTCACAGATTGGTTTTCATAAACGACTGGTTAACTCATTATTGTTCCCATATGAAAATGAACATGAAATTGTGGGTCTGATACTTGTAACTCGCGGTGCAGTCGTTTTGATTTCCTCCATCAACTCTATGAGCTGTCAAGATGAAGGGAATCAAAGCATTCTTTGTGGGAGAGAGAGAGAGAGAGGGGGAGAGAAGAAGGGGAGAGAGAGAGAGAGGGGAGAGAGAGGAGAGAGAGAGGGAAAGAGAGAGAGAGGGAGAGAGGGAAAGAGAGAGAGAGAGGGGGAGAGAGGGAGAGAGGAAGGGAGAGAGAGAGGGGAGAGGAGAGGGAGGGGGAGAGAGAGGGGGAGAGGGAAAGAGAGAGAGAGGGGGAGAGAGAGAGGAAGGGGGAGAGAGAGGGGGAGAGGGAGAGAGGGAAAGAGAGAGAGAGGGGGAGAGAGAGGGGGAGAGAGGGAGAGAGGAAGGAGAGGGAGAGAGGGAGAGAGAGAGAGAGGGAGAGAGAGAGAGAGGGAGAGAGAATGCCGTGAGGAAATCGCAGATGAGATCTCACCTGGATCAGCTGCCTCTGGAGCTGCTTACCCGACGGCTAATCAGGCCGATCGACACACAGAGAGCCAGGGCTAAAGCTCTCTTGGCTGCCGTTGAGTCACCTTTGCATCATATCGGCTTTTGCAAGCCGAAGTTCCCCCAACTCGAAAAGATGTCCAAAGGGCTGCAAAAGGCGCTCTCAAAGGACTACTTGCCGATGTCTGCCACTTCAAACTCCCTGACCTTCCCTCAGATCAGATGCAGGCGCTGCCTTTGTTCTGATGCTCAAACCTTTTCAAGCCAGACTGCCTCTAACCGTTCACGTGGTCCTCCGCTTGCTCAAAGACTTGAGTCCGGAGAAGCATATCTGGAAACCGGTATTTCCAAAACTTTTGCTAATGAGACATGAGAAGTTACCCCGTACTTATTGGTCAGTTCGTCCGTGAAGTAATAACTTTTGCTATCGTTTACATTTTGAGAAAGTATCTGCAGCCTGCTGACGCAAAGGCAATTGGACAGTTGCAACAAAGTCATTAAACATGCAGTAGGCAGGGAGGTGAGTAATTAACAAGATGGTGCCACAGTCATTTACGTTTCCTGTCGGATTTGTAGTGTGCAAGCACTGCAGTCTGACCTGTAACCTCCCTTCAACAGACTCACAGACAGGCAATCATAAGTATGGGTAGGATGATGATGAACAGGGTGCCAGTTTTACGTGAAGTCAATCAGCGACCAGGCCCCGGGTTTAAAAGGCTTCATCTGTGGCTTGAGGAGGACTCTATTTGCAGACGCTTTATATGCGGATTTTGCCACGTCGTCCACAGCGGGGAGCCCATTAAGGGTTAAAAGACAAACAGAATGAGATATCAAGCTCACTCTCGCGCCAACTTGATCTCCACTCCCCCGTGCGTGAAAGAACAGGGAATTGTGGGATAGCTCCAGACCTTTTTCCCACATTTGTTTTTCCCCCTCCTTCTTTTTTTTGCCTCTGAGACGACCCTGTGGAGAGGTGGGGCTCGGGAACGAGATAATCTGCAGATCGATGTGGGGCGATGTAAAACTCTTACTAAGCCTTGTCACCTCAGTCGGGGGTAAAACGGCCAAGCTGAAGCCCTAATGAGAGGAGCCAGATCTCCCTTAAAGACAGGAGAGGAGGGGAGAGCTTTACAGCGGCTTTTCACTGTCAGAGCTGGATGTGTGGAAAGACACTGGGCAGAATGAACGATAGGCAACAACAGTGAAGGTTACTGAAGGCACGCTGCAGGTCTTGAGTCCAGGAAAGTAGCACTGGGGCAAAAGGCAGAAGCAAACCACAAGAAAAAACGAATCAGATGGAGAAAAAGCAGATGCATGGGGTTGCCATTCTTTACGGAACCCTGGAGGGGTCATTGCAAGATATTTTTTGGTGTATATCCAGGAAATGTGCACTCATTTTACTAAATTGTGTGCTCATTTGACTAAATTGTGCTCTCATTTTAATTTTTGTAAAATGAGCTCACAATTTAGTAAATCGTGCGCATGAAAATGTGTGCACAATTTGCTAAATTGAGTGCACAATCTAATAAAATGAGACCACAGTTTAGTAACAACGAGAGAACTATGTAGTAAAATGAGCACACAGTATACTAGATTGTGAATACAATCTATGCTAGATTGTGCATACAATCTAGTAAAATGAGACCACAATTTAGTCAAATGAGCACAAAACTTACTAAAATGAGCGCACATTGTCTCAATATACAAAAATATCTTGCAATGACACCTCCCGGCCTCCGTAATTCTTCTTTTTTTTTTTTCAAAAACTGACCGGGATCAGATTTTAGCATGTAATAATAAAGATTCCGAGTGCAAAATAAGATAATTATATGCAATTCACTGGATTGAGAACAGCTTACATTATGTTTCCTAAAAACTCTCCAGGGGGACGTCGTTTGAAGTCCTGATTACTTGACACTGATTTACATATTTTGCGGAGTAATAGAGGATATGATTAAAAGAATTTTAACCATACTGTTCTCTCCCTCTTCAGATCAGAGCGCCAGTCTCAGGTCATACATAATCACCAATTATGAATAAATTATGCCAACATTCTTGATGCAAAGCTATGCAAAGATATGTTTTTGCATGCTTTGTTCTTACTCTTTCTATGAAAGTCACCAATTTTTGCCTCCGGAAACATCTGTCAGTGTTAAAATAACTCACATTTCAGAGAATTGCTCGGTGCAGCTGGGTTCGAGGGGGTTAGTGGTTGGTAAAGATTCAAGAGGTAAATGTGCTGGGGTGAAAATGGAGGTGAGGTCCTTTAGGAGAGCATTGAAAAGTCTCACTGTAATCAGTAAATAAAAACTTCCATTCGATTCCAACAACTCATTAAGATTCAGTGGTCTCATAACCCATCAGACTCTTGCTTTACCTGCCAAACCATCAGGAATGAAAAAAAGAAAATCTTTTTACTATTTGTTGTTGTGGGTATGATGTTGACAAAGACACCTGAAAACATATGGTGGCATTTGTAGAGTGATTGACAGAGTATTACACAACTGTAGATGGGGCACATCCTCAAGGAGACCAGCCTGCACGCAGTCTTACGCTCTAATTTTTAATCCGAACATTGTACACAACTTCCTGCACAAACTTGTATAGAGTACAATGCAGATTGAGGAGTAGGAGAGACAGTCATACTTTGCCACACTCCTGCATTTACAGAAAGGCACGCTCTCATAAACTGTATTCACAAGCATGCGCCTGAGATGAAGCCTTCGATCCAGATCCATCCCAAAGCGACATGTTGCAAACTCTGCCATCTCACGTCCGAGGATTAGTGAGGATGGATATGCACTTGGAGATTAACAACGTCACGTAGACACAGGCACGCACACACACACGCACACACTTTTTCACACATGCACATATTCTCTGTCTTTATATAGTTAATTTGTGGAAAAACTGGCTTAAAACATCTGGCTAAGAACTCAACATCAGCTTACTTCATTTGCATATGTCATTCCTATGTTAATGAATAAAGTCAAACAGCACATTAAACAGGTTTTCTGAAGAAAAGTTACATAAAAATTGTACCATTGTAACCACTGATTCTGATGCTATGGTCAGTCCTGATTGTTTTATCATGTGTCCATGGTTGATGAAAATTAATGAAGCATGAAATCCATTTTTTTCTTGGAACCTACTGGGTCATAAAACCTATTTGCCCATCTAACATTTTGTCCATGCTGGGTGCCGCCACCACCATCTCTCAGAGAAAATAAATTGCTTGCCGGCGTGAGTGCGGGCACCGGGGCCCGTAGGTCGGTCATGCCACTGCGCCGAGCTCCTCCTCCTCCTCCTCTCGTTGGCCGCGTCTGTCTTCCGCCTGAGTCCCGTCTGTCACAACACAAAGCTCTGCTGTCACAGCGCGTACCTGTCTGTCAAAACTCGCCGCCTGTCACCCACCCTCTATGCACAACGCTTATCTGTCCATCCATCTGAGGCATGTGGCCAGACGCTGAAACATCTGAGCGACAAAGCAACACCCACGGAGCCTGTTGAAAGTGACATGGTAACAGTGATAAAGTATTCACATTTATAATACTCTTGTCTTGGAATTGCAACAATTTTAGTCACCACAAACTTTTGATGACATGGTAACAGTGATAAAGTATTCACATTTATAATACTCTTGTCTTGGATTTGCAACATTTTAAAGTCACCATAAACTTTTGATTCATATCAGTCTCAGAAGAATAAACGATACATGCACACTCTCATAATCCTACAGAGAGAAAAAGCAGAACAGAAAAGTGAGTCTAGTTGAACTACAGCACTGTATTGTATGCGTTCAGACTTCTGAGACTCAGTAGACCCAAGACTCTGGAGAGTGTGTTTTTTTCCCCCAATTTGCTTCAGGCCCAGGAATTTGAAAATCAAAACCCCCAGCTTTTTTTTTCGTGATCCAGAAATCCAAACTCCGACAGAGAGTGTCACATCTGTCACCCGCTGTAGGCTTGTTATGCAATGCATCCTCCTCCTCCCTGATTGACAGGCGCTGCCGCAGCTTTCGCTGGGGACGCACGCGTCTCGCCTTTTTTAAAGGCTGCGGCAACTCGCCAGACGCTCTTACAAGGACGCTTTGTCTGACGGCTGGCCCTGGCATCTGTGGCACCATCAAGGCCGGGCACGGAGGAATTGGGCGATCATATTAACAGGCATGTTCTGGTCGTCTCCCTGGACACCTTAGACAAATCCCCAGATTATTCCGTCGGGACCTTATGTCGGGGCACTCCAGCTCAGGTGAGCGCATGGGTCAGCTTCAGAGAGGGAGAAAAAGAAAGAGACACAGAGACGCGAGTGAGTGAGAGTGAAAAAGAGGGAGATGAAGTGAGACTGAGAAAGAGGGAGAGTGAGAGAGAGAGAGAGAGAGAGACTGCAGTGGCTCACTTTGTCGCATGACACAGTTCCTCCAGCTGCCGAGGGGGAGAGAACGAAAGAGAGAGAGAGAGACAGAGAGTGAGTGAGAAAAAGAAGATGATTATGCGAGACAGAGAGACAGAGAGATAGAGTGAGAGAAAAACAAAAAGAGAGAGCCTGCTGTGGCAGAAACGTTCTTTGTTGCTGTCCGTGGTTCTGAAGCTGCATTCTGTCAGGAGAGAGAGAAAAGGTGCTTTCATCTCTTGTTCCTCCAGATAGGTTGGTAGTTAAAAGATGTCCAAAGCAAAACAGGACATTGTTGGAATAAGAAACACGACTAATATACTGTACTTTAGCACATTGTATTCAACAGATGGCGCCGTCAGTGTCTTTGAGACACCACTACTAGCTCTTCATCTACCCACTGTCTTCCATCCCTGTGGCTCGTAGGTCTTTTTCAGAACCACATCGATTTCCTCTCCCCGACTGTGTAAAGCATTGTATATCACTTGCTTTAGCACACAGACATCAAACATACATGCTAATAAAGCACTGAATTTTAATAAAGGCAATGTGGTAGAAGCAAGATAATACACATCGCCTGCAATTTATCATCAGTTTTCCCCAACATGAATATGAAAACCCCACGTCCTAAACAATGAACAAGATGAACTGAGGCTGTATAAACAGTGCAGATACACGCGCACAAACACACACACACACACACATACCTCATCAAAACTTCAGATTGGTAAGTCCATGCATTGCAACCGAAAGTAACTGTAAGTATTTGTCTCTATCATAATTTCAGACGTGCTGGCCAGGGTAAGCATGATGAATGTCAGCATAGTTCGAGGATCCACTATTTGCAGCCTCTCTTGGTGAGCTCATTTTCTTTGACTTATATCCTCTGCTTAAGGAAATTAGGTTTTCTGAAACACTGTCTGTGAATGAATATTCTCAAGTTTAGGTTCATATTTCTCGTCTTAGCATTTCCAGGCTTTTGTTTCCTTTTGCCACAATCTGTACTTGCCGAGTGACAAATGGCTCTAAACTTCTTGTGAGAGGAATTCGCAGGAACAGAAGTCTGAAGTAAGAATGGGAGGCCTAGCTGCTGTTGTGAAACTCTGTGTGTGAATGAAGTCTAGTGGGGTTGTGTTGCTCTGGTGTGTGTGTGTGTGTGTGTGTGTGTGTGTGTGTGTGTGAGAGAGAGAGATAGAGAGAGGAAGTGGGAGGTAGAGAGGGAGAGAGTGTGTGTGTGTGAGAGAGAGAAAGAGAGAGAGTGTGTGTGTTTGTGGGGAGTCAGTAAGAGAGGTTGTGTGAAGTAAGTGCAGTATGATATATGACCACCGAAGCTCAAGGCCACAGTTCATCACAGTCATTGTACCCAGCCTGGTATTTACAGCAAACCCATCCTTTCACCAGCCTGACCTGACACCCACATTCACCTGTGTGTGTGTGTGTGTGTGTGTGTGTGTGTGTGTGTGTGTGTGTGTGTGTCTGTGTGTGTGTGTGTGTGTGTGTGTGTGTGTGTGTGTGTGTGTGTGTGTGTGTGAGTCTGTATGGTGTGTGTGTGTGTGTGTGTGTGTGTGTGAGTCTGTATGGTGTGTGTGTGTGTGTATGTGTGTGTGTGTGTGTGTGTGTCAGTCTGTGTGTGTGTGTGTGTGTGTGCTCGTGTGCCTTTTTGTTTGTGTGTGTGTGTGTGTGTGTGTGTTTGTCAAACTTTGCATTTCGCCTCTGATAGTCAACACACTGGCTGTCTTTTTTTCAACAAATAGGCTCCATCTGTCAATCAATCAGTCCAGAATATAACGTCTTACAGTCAAACAGGAATGATCATAGAAAAATCTACTTCTCACTTTGCCTCCGGCTTGTTTTGCACCCCATTGACCACAATCCAACTGCTACTCAATAAATATCAGCATTTATTGACAGATTAATAGATAGATATCCACAGTTGGGCAGTAAATGTTTTGCATTGGACCAGGACCATTAGGTTTGCAAAAGTTAATTGATGATGCATTTCCATTTTAAATGTAAATATTAATGGAGAGTAATTGAACTCACTTATTATATAGTCCTTCTTGATGGTCCACTGTGCACTTTTCCTGAAATGATTGCATCTCTCATCTCAGATATGGCTCCGAGGACGTATATTAGTGTGACTTAAACATTGGTATCGTTCATAAATCTTCCCTTCAACTTGTCTGCTTAAAGAATCGGGATAAACATGTGGAACAGTAATGGGAGACAGTTTGTCTCATATTGCCAACTCCCAACATTAATATTTTTAAAAAAATATATGAAGAAGTTCCAAAACGCTATATCCTCCATTTTAATACATTTTCATAAATCATTTATTTATTCATTATTTTTCAAGTAATTTACTTAATTTTTTCAAGTAATTTCAGTAGAAATGTAATTGGGTATTGCTGTTTAATTTATCTGTACTCAATCAAAACAACAGAACTGCAATATATGCCTTTTATTAGATAGGACAGTAAAGATAGTGGGAGAAAGAAATGGGGTGGGATCGGGTAAACGACCCGGGCCAGACTTGACCCCGGGGCTCCATGGGCACGTGGACCTGATGGGCGCTGTAGCCTGCTGTGTGCCCCAGCACCCCAACTTCCATGACTATCTGAGGCTGTCACCTTAGTCAACACACCTGCACAGGTAGAGGTAGACCAACTGCAGAATGAGGTGGGATATACAGTATGATATGTTTGTATTGTTAATGTTTTTACTGAAACAGGCCTTCCTTGTGCCACCTCAAATGCTTTGGAATGACTTGTTGGCTACCTTCTTGGAGAAGGAGATAGGAGGCTTAAGGTGTGTGTGTGTTGCACATGTGTGTGTGTGTGTGTGTGTGTGTGTGTGTGTTGCACATGTGTGTGTGTATGTGTGTGTGTGCGCGCGTGCGAATGTCTGGGTGTGTGCACTTTAATCAAAGAATAGACTGGCTTCAGACTACAGAATTTTCAAAAGCTATCTCGCCAGCCAAATGACCTGAGACTCAACCAATGAGTGGACTGCAAATGTAGAAATTAACATAACCTCCAGAGCAGGGCAGCGGCCCTTTGAAAACTCTGAGACCGTAACAAAAGATGAAAAGGCATCCCATAATTACTCTATCAAAACCGGAACGTAACAGCTTCCTCCTTTTTTTTTCCCAAATCACTTTAATCATTGGAAAGGTCCATCATTAGTTTTACACAGAACTGGAAACCTCACAGTAATTTTGGTTAAATGTCTGCCGTCCTTCCCCACCTGACCCCTCCTAGCCTGTTATCGACCATGCTCACAGACAGACAGACAGATATATACAGAGAACACACTGACACAAGCCTCCCAGGGTTCTGTGCATATATTTACCCTAAATCTGCAGAAATGATGAGGAGTTTTGATTTTCTTCATCCACGAGGAAATCCTGCAGGAGATTGGATTTCCAGCTCATTGAACAGAGAGAAAATGTGGGAATATGACAGGGCTTCAGTCAGCAGGAGTCTCACACAAGTGTGTGTGTGTGTGTGTGCGTGTGCGTGTGTCTGTGTGTGTGTGTGTGTGTGTGTGTGTGTGTGGTGAAGGGGGGAGGCAGTGGCAAGGGTGTTTATGTGTGGCTGTGGGTGTGTGTGCTTGTGTTTGTGTGTGTGCATGTGTGTGTGTGTAGGGGGTGGAAGATTGTGTGTGTGAGTATGGGATGCACACACTGTGGTCTCTGGTATTGGTTTTCTAAATAAAATGACAGGTGACCCACTTTCTGATAGACAAAGCAAGCTGGTGTTGCTGTAAATGCCCAGGGTCCATTTGGGTTGGTGTGCATGTGTGTATGTGCATGTGGCCATGAATGTGTGTGTGTGTCTGTGTCTGTATGTGTGTGTGTGTGTGTGTGTGTGTGTGTGTGTGTGCGTGTGTGTGCGTGTGTGTGTGTGTGCTGATACGCTTGTCATCCGCCGCAGTAAATATTGAACCAAGATTACTCCGTAAATGTAAAGTATGCTCCTGAAGCCTAATGAGCTGCATAATTACAAATACGGTGTAAACACAATTTATCAGAACGAGAGGCTCTCTCTCTCTCCACCAGGGAAGCTCCACCAAACCAAGACCATTTCCATGCGCGTCTCCTCTAATGAAACGTATTTCCCCAAACAGCCGGGTCACGCGCTGTCAGGAGAATAACAGCAAGGGGCTTTGAAGACAAAAGGTCACCCTTCATCTGAAACTGTCTGAAAAGGTCTTGTGACTGGAGGGTAAGGGAGAGATAGAGTGAGAAACAAAGAGAGAGAGAGAGAGAGAGAGAGAGAGAGAGAAAGTGAGTGAGTGAAATAGATAGAGAGGGAGAGAGAAAGAGAGAAAGTGAGTGAAATAGATAGAGGGAGAGAGAGAGAGAAAGTGAGTGAAATAGATAGAGAGGGAGAGAGAGAGAGAGAGAGAGAAAGTGAGTGAAATAGATAGAGAGAGAGAGAGAGAGAGAGAGAGAGAGCGTTACAACACCTACTGTTTTCCTGTGCATGTTTGGGGAAGTTGATCCTCTTTGTTGTTTTCCACGCTTGCTTTTGAATATTTCCCTTGCCACATGGGGGTTGAACCCGGCAGACTAGCACGCCCTCAACCCAGCCCTCTCCTTCAGAGCTGATTTCTTCAACTCACTGGTGGCCTTGTCTGTGTGCCATTGAGCATTTGTTTGTTTCAGTCTACTTCAATCATTTTTGGGACTCCAAATACATTCAGTGCGTCAATGTATCTTGAAGTCTTTTTTAAACCATCTTGGTGATCACAACAATATTTTCTCTTCTTGTAATATATTAACCACCACAGGTATGAATGATTTCTATGATCTGAACATAAGGGTTAATATAGCTGCAAGCGGCAATGACGTGCCTGAGCACCTTCGGCTCCACGATCCGTGACATTTAGTCGTCCAACAATGTACTCACATGTAACGTGTGCGTCAGATGTAATGAGATCTCAATGTTTTGGCTTTTGGCTGAATTTTGATTGGTGATTTCCATACATTTTGTTGAGAGAGACAAATTAAATTTTAGGAAATGTGAACGAATGTAGGAAGTGTAAACATGCAACAAAATCAAAATTGTAGCATAAATGGTTCTTGAAATATAAATATGCTCATGGTGTAGCAAATTCGATCAACTTTCTTTACTTCTTATTATAAGATATTGGCTGGTGAAGCTCTAGACTTTTGCATTGACATCATTCAATAGGTGGTTCTGCACCACAAATTAGTGATACTGTGCTGCAGTGATGCGCCACCATATGACCACATACATTTTGTGATCTGTGGTGCAAGGATTGAAAAGTTATCCTAAAAAAACTGCTTTCGGCCTACCCACTAGCAGGATTGAATTTAGATGGTTTCTTCACAGCTAATGAGTAGAAAATGCATAGTTTTTCACTTAATGACTGTTCATATTGTACAGACCTTTTAATAACATTTTGAGTCTGTTAAGAGGCAAAACAGGCACGTTTAGATGATGCCCCCTTGATCGCGACTTGATCGCGACGTGTAGCGATCAAGATTAATGTAAAAATTGGCCGGATTTCTCCTTTAAGCCCTATAGCACACCAATGTGCAATGGTACACAGCTTGAGAACCACTTACTAGCTGTAAGAATGGGAAGTATTTCTATCCATAGGAATAGATAGTAGTTGGTTCTACATCTCGGGTAATGTTTTCTGATATTTTAGGCTCTGGAGAAGATGCTCATCCGGTGCTCAGCCCCTAAATATGAAAAAAATAGTCCTTTGAATCATATTAGCAATTGATATTACTCTTTTTATTTCTATGATCCTCAATTTGACACTGTCTCCAATTCATTTTATCTGGTAATTTGGTTTTGACCAAACATGCTGCAAATGCACCACATTAAACACACTCAAATCCCCTAACCAGAGAGAAGTGTTGTGTAGAGACCATGTTGACTAAATTCCCTTGGAAAAAGCATTAAATAAATCCATCATTCAGACCTCAGTAACCAGATAACCTTATCAGTAGCTGTGCAGTCTCCCTGCCCGCAGATTTTACGGTGTCTTCATAATGCATGCAGTCAACACAATGGCTACACGGGCACACCAATAATTAAACTCCCCCAACAGATCCCCCAAACCATTTCCTGTAGGACACGAGAACTGAGGCGGTCTTCCTGTTACAGGCAAACAGAGGAGAACAGACGCAGAGGAGAGGCGAAGGAGAAGGGAGGAGACAGGGGGAACTGGAAGAGACTGTCTTTGGTTCTCTTTGGCTCCTTTTTTTAACCTCCCCTCCGTGATCATGTGACTGCGGTCTCAAAGGGCCTCGTTAGGCAATGATTAGGGGCGGTCTGCAATAGGGAGCAGCTCAGGCTTTAGCTTATACTATATAAGATGCGTCTCTCTCCTAGTGAGTTTATGACTATATACTGTAAAATTTGTCTCTCCTAGTGAGTTTATGATTATATAAGATGTGTCTCTCTCCTCGTGAGTTTATGACTATATAAGATGTTGTTCTCTTTTAGTGACTTTATGACTATAAGATGTGTCTCTCTCCTTATGACTATATAAGATGCAGTTTTCTCCTAGTGAGTTTATGACTATAAGATGTCATTAGATAGTGAGTTAGTAAGATAGTGAGTTTAGGACTGTATAAGATGTGATTCTCTTCCTCTGATGCCTAATGCGACCCAGGTCAGTTAGATCCAGGCTGGACTTGTGTCCCATGCGCTCTCGTATGGGCTGCTGTCTGGGTTTTGTCCTATTGTCTGGCAGAGCAGCCCTTTCTCCTTTTCAAATTCAAATTACAAAATACAAAATACAGTGAATAGCTTTGCATAGCTGATGGTCACAGCAGACTTATGTTAAATTTTCAATGAGTCCACGTGAGTGTTTTTGCTGAACACTGCAGCCAGTTGGCTTGTTGTCCACACTTCAGCCGGAGACCTTGGCTGGCCAGCCTGTCTGTTAAATACCCTTATCTAAGTCAATGTCAACCCTCCACTTAACTGAAGAGCTCATCCACACAGCACTGGCTTAGCAAAGCATAAAATACATGCTGCTGCAGATGACAACACACAGTATTTATCATAGCCCTGCCCACAGGCTAGCATTAGGATTTAGATATGGAATATATGGCATACATGTAAATGAGAGCACAGGAACATGACAGTCTGGTGACACCCTCTTCAGCGATCTTCCCTGATGGGTTCTGTCATGTATCTCCTTTGCAGAACTCAATGATGCCTGATTCAGTTTAGTTTCACAGTCATTGAGAGAAACAAATATGATGTTAAAGCCAAATGCACAAAATCAGCATGGCTGTGGTCGGAGCATCAACGGCACAGGGACATGGTTATGCAGAGGAGTACTGTGACAGTTCAAAGATAAGGCTGCAGTATGGTAGAGTTAAAGCTCCACCATGTGGCAACTCGCTGACTAGAAAGGAAAAAAAGGCAGCTTAATGTTGGTGACGGGGCTTCCACATCATTTACATGTCATGTGTGTGAAACTTCACAAGACAGGCTTGTTAACGCATTTAATCATTTCATGCGCACAGCATTCTCCCTGGGGGACAAGGCTGCATCTATGTTAATGCATGTGTTGCTTTTCATTATTCAGAAAGGGAAGCAGGAAGAGTGGACTCACAGGAAGCTTCCTGCTCAGCAGGATAATGGCGTATGCCGAGACGTGGAGGGGGTGCATACAGGATCTGTACCCACAACAGGTTATCCCACGGCCATTATGTGGCCTATGCAGAGTGAGGGGTCAGTGGCCAATTGCTCTATTTATTTCCTCATGTCCTTTGTATGGGCAAAGGAAGATATGTGAGCTGTCTGTGCTATTGTAAGTATATCGTCTGAGTAATACAATTAGAAATACAAAATTATTCTCCCGACAGGAATTGTATGTAATTGTAATTTATGTGCATTTTCCGGACATAAATACACCCACAGCCATTCAGTCATTTTTAGTTTTATTTAATAACACTAAGCTAATACAAAGAAAGGGGGAAACCATGAAAAGATTAAAATATGAATATGTAAAAAGCTTATATGACCCTTTCAATGAAATGTAGAAAAATGCTCAAGATATGTGCAAAAGTCATCATGTGGGGAAATACAAGATGCAATACTTAATTTGCATAACAGCTTATCAGGCAAACACAGAATCACAACAAACAGACATAAAACTGCCCTTTCTTTTTTCCCTCCACATGCCAAAATCAAAAAGACATCAGATATGATGTTTGGACTTTTCGTTTTTTTTCTTCTTCTTCTTCAAAGTGCATTAAACGACTTTTATATAAAAAAGGGTGGGAAAGAAAACCCCGTACAAATCAGAAGCCTTGCAGCCAGCAGAGACAGCTATCTTCACAAAATAATGACTTAGATCCATTTCGCTTGTTTGTTTGTTTGTTTTTGTTTGTCTAACCCTAGGAACTTTATTATTTACTATTGGTATTCCATGAGCGTGAAAAGATTACCAGCAC